>NC_047671.1:31202152-31377152 GCF_011762505.2 Arvicanthis niloticus
CAAGGCATAAATTAGTTTGGGAATGGCTGAAGAACGACTGGGAGAAAAGGAACAAGAAAGGCTGATGTGGCTCCTGGAGAGAACCGTGATGGCTTCCTGGCTCTCCAGTAACAGCCTGTGTGATCGGAAAGCCACCCGCATGCACTGCACAGTTTACTTTGTTTGCTTTGAATCACAAACCAGTTCTGCTGCTTGGACCACGGACATCTCAGAAGGACAAGTTGCACTTTAAGGAAGAAAATCACTGTGAGCAACTTTCTCCAGATTTTTGACATGAACACTGGAAAAAAAAAAAAACCCTCAGAACACATGTTGAAACCAAACCTACTCCCCACAGAAGAGGAGACCCAATGGGATTCAGGTCCTGGTCCCCAGGGACCTACTGCAAAAAGATGATAAGTAGGTCTGTCGCCTACAGGAAGAAGGCCGTTTCGGATACACAGCATTTAAGGCAAGTAAACCCAACCAAGCAACAAATAATAAACAGACCTTCACCCCCTCAAGTCCCATCAGATCACCTTTAATTTAAAAATATCTTACAGCTTAATTTCCCTTTGCATGAAGTTATGAATCAACCAAGAAAGTTTGGGGGTTTTCCTAACTGAAGAGCACATTGAATCTAGGTATTCAATAACATACACAGATGAATATAATTCAGGTATTTATCAAGCATATTTAGTTTATAAGGTCAAGAACAAAATCCCAGAGGATGAAAATTAACTAATTGAACTTTCCACAGTATGTAGAAACTTGAGAATGTGAGTATGGACATTTAGAAAGCAGACTTCAGTACCATGAGGGTGGGAGCCTTGTGAAGAAAGTACATGCTTGGTATCATTTTTCTGTGGATCCCCTGGAGATGGAGGCACAGGGATCCACCTGATGTGGGCACTGGGAACCCAACCAGGTCCTCTGCAAGAGCAGCAGTTGCACTTAACTCTGAAGCAATCTTCCAATCCCATATACTATATTGCAATACAGGTCACGAATAATCTTTCTATTGCTTATTGTGAATATTTCTAACTGCTCCTTAAATGGATCAATTTGGTGGGAGATGGTAATGTTTTTCTTTAATGAGATAAGGAATTTTCAGAAATGAACTAACTTATCTTGTCATCGTTGTGTGTTCACTCATGCACAGCTTTGGGAAGAAAGTCAGCTCTTTGAAGCCAGCCACTAAGCAGCCTCAGAGAGCCCTTTCATTTCTCTAGCCCTCGCTGAGTACAGATAACACAGCAGACTAGTCAGAATCAGCAAACATACTTTAAAGTAACCAATTTTCTCTGAGAGCTGACCTAATGTAAACATCTCAGCTATCATCGAGAGGCCCCGGGCTGTTATCACCAGCAGCTAGTTTCAATTTAACTAAATTATTAAGACATGTTATGCCTATGTGCTCAGCTCTGCTGCAGAGGCTGAAAGCAACCCCACCTAAGCATTCCCTTGAACTCTGTTATCCTTAAACTGTCTGCCTCAGGGCTCCCCAACTCTCACAACCTCTCTTTCAGAGAGCACAGTCACCAAAAGACCACTCATCCCTTTGGGGAGGACAGGGGTGGATAACTGTTCTAATGCTTTGGGAGGATAGCACCTCTTGAGAAAATCTTTACCAATTTTTTAATTTTCTTCAGCAATTAAAGTGTGTTCCTCAAGTCAAATCGATTGATTCTATGGCCCCTAAAGGACACATCTGCCTTATTCAGCCTCTTTCAGAAGAGGAGAAAGTTACACACTGTCTTAGGGTTTCCATTGCTGTGAAGAGACACCACAACCAAGGCAACTCTTATAAAGGACAACATTTAATTGAGGCTGGCTTATTGGTTCAGAGGTTAAGTCCATAATCATCAAGGAGAGAGGGGGAAGCATGGCAGCATCCAGGCAGGCATGGTGCAGGAGCTGAGAGTTCTACATCTTCAGCCAAAGAAAGCCAGGGGCAGACTGACTCTTGTGCACTGGGTGGAGCTTCAAAGGCCATCCCCACCGTGACATACTCCCTCCAACAAGGCCATACCTCCTAACAGAGCCACTCCCTATGGGCCAAGCATATTCAAACCACCACAGACATGGAATTGGATCTTATCTAAAATGTTAACATAGAGGAACCCTCAGTCTCTAAGAAGCAGATATTTAACCTCTCTCCTACTTCTGTTCATACATCTGTCTCAATATTGACACTGTCATAGAAAATAACACATTAGCTTCACAACACTAGTGTTCTTTCTCCAAATAGTACCCAGTTACTCGGACCTTTTCACCATTTGAAGGGACCAAATGAAAAAGTCATAGGCACCTCGTGGAACAATTTTGCAGACAATCAACTGCTTCCATTTATAAAGATTCCTTACTCCCTTGAACCCTCCTGGGGGAATTCTGGAAAACATTCTGTGTGTAAACAATCTGTTCCTGAGACACATGCTTTTTAAATCTCTTTGCCTGTTGACATTTTTAAGAAATGAAAGAAGGCATTTGCGTGACGACAGGCTCTTTTTTTTTTCTTATACATCTACTCTATCATAGAAATTAAAAATAAAATAGGTCCGCATTCCCAAAGGCCTAGGAAAGATCTTCTCCTTTCCAGTTCTTTGTCCAGCTTCATTTTAAACTAAGTATTTTTTCCCAGTCTTGACTCCCAAGTTAAACAGACCCTGTTATTAAAATGGGGTGCGAATGAGAAGGCCAATGCTTTCCTTTCTTTCTCTCTGTTTTGTCTCTTTACAGCATTTCTTTTCTTAGGTTTAATTCTGTTCCTAAAATCTTTCTTTGTATTGAGTTAAAATACCTATTCACCCAAACATTGTAGAAATGTCTCCCAGGCCCCTCACATGACCTCATTGCTTCAGCCTGTAAAGTACTTTGGACCACGTGATTTCATTCTCCACTACAGTGGGAGAAGCGCTATGCTGACTGATGGGTGAAGCACCCATTGTAGACATTTGTCCCTTCTTTTCTGTGGCTGCTGCAAGTGTGTGCTTAGCCAAAGCATCCTCCCAGAGTTCCCCTGAGAACTACTCTGAACCCCTCTGTCTGATACTTCGGATGTGTTTTGTGATGGAGAAATACTTTATTTAGATAAACAAAATATTAAAATATCAGTCATTTGTGATTGATGTGGTTTCCAAACCCAATGTCAATCAAATTAAAATAAAATCGATTGGCATTTTAATCTGTTTTCCTGTAAACTCAAAGATTAAATTATCATTTATAAAAGTATAATTAATTATGCTTATTTTCTAGGCTCTACTAAATCAAAAATTGCTACAGAAATATATCCTGTATAGAATTCAGGCTACAAAATTTAAATTCAATTAAGTGAAGTGAGTGTGTGGGCCAGGACTGGAGCTAGAGACACCAGAGTTTGCTAAGTGTCAGCCACTTTCAGATTGTGAGAATTCAGGGCACAAATTACTGTAGAACGAGCAATGGCTAGAAACTCCAACTGGCATCTTACTCTCAAGAACTGGGAAGGAAATAATACTCACCTACTTCAATTTTTCTAGAAGTAGAGGTTTATTTTTATGTGTTATTTGTGATTTTAAGAAGTTTTTTTGAAAGTTTTCATTGTTTCTGTTTATTGTACAGTTGTATATGGCATACGATACTGTTTTACAAAGAGTTAGCGTACATGTAGAGCATTCTCCACCATGCTTAACCCTCTGATAGCTTGTTTTGTTGCTGTGATAAAACATTGACCAGGATCAACCTGGGGAGGAGGTGGTTTATTCAGTTTACATGTCTCTCAGTCATAAGTCCCTCAGTGAAGAGAGCCAGAGAATAAACACATTCAAGCAAGGACCTAGAGTCTAGGCTCTAGAAGCAGGAAGGAACTCAAGCCCAGACCACGGAGGAACACTGTTTACTGTTTGCTCAGCTACCTTTCTTAAAATAACACATGGCCACCACCTGTTCAGAATGACTCTGCTGACAGTGAATTGGGCCCTACCACAAGCCCTCCTGTCAATCATTAATCAAGAAATGCCCCACAGCCACGCCCACAGGCCGATCTGATAAAGACAACTCCTCAGTTGAGGGTCCTGTTTTTTTCAGGTAGCTCTAGTTTGTGTCCTAAAAAACACAAACAAGCAACAACAAAAACTCTAACCTAACTAGTACACCCTCTCCTTTCTCACTCTCTGCATATTTGCATTCTTTTGTGGGAAAATATTTTAGATTGAATATAAGAACATCATTCCAGCTTATTTAATGAAATATCTTACTTTCTTTTACAAAAAAAAAAAAAGTATTTGCAAAGCTATACACTAAAACACTGAGAAAGACTTCTCAAAGGGGCTGTCAAATGTTAGTTTCTTTTCCCGATTTCCCTCTTGTCCACACATTAGCTCTTCCTATGAATTCTCAGTCACAAACCCTCCTTCATTAGCTGACCACTAACTTTGATTCTGTGACTGTTTTAAGGTCAGAAAACTGAGATGGAAAGAGAGATCTGGCCACAGAGGTCTGATCAGATGCAGCACAGTAGAAGGAAGATCCTAAGGAAGGCAATGGAGCACCAGCTCATCTCTAAAGGCAGCCTGGCAAGTCAGCCATGTCTCGTGAATGGTCCCAGGCACAGCTCAGAGGCCCTGCACCAAGTCATCATGGGAAGCCCCCCGCCCCCACCCCGCGTGTCATCTTGAGGCAACTACATTCAATTGATGTGAATTCCTGAAAAGAAAATCAGCTATCAGGCAAATGAACTTAAAATGGATCGTAGACCTAATTATAAAACCCAAAACTATGAAACTCTTAGACAAAATCTTGGGAACAAATATCTGTGACCTAGGGCAAAGCTTTCTTAGATACGATGCCAAAAGCACGAGCCATGAAAGTAGCCCTTATTGAATTAGATTTCACCAAACTGAAAACTTCTGCTCTCCTCAAAACACCATTAGCTGAACAAAGAGAACAAAGACAGAGGAAAGTGCTGTCAGAATAAGATAAAAAAAAAATTACTTTAACCCCAAATCTATTTTCAAAGGAACTCTCAACACCAAATAATAAGAAATAAGCAATACAACACACAAGTGAACAAAACATGTAAGTATCAGAAAAAAGTGACAGATCTGTGTAAAATGCTTGGTATTACTTGTTATGTAAGGAAATGCAGATCGAAAGCCACAATGAGGTATAATTATAATATCAGAAAAAAATAAATAAAATTAAAAGGGCTATCTTACCAGGTTTAGAAATAATGTATAGGAACTGAAATTTCTCATGCCTCTGCAAAAGGTGTAAAAATGCCAATGACTGCTTTGTAAAACAATTTAGCAATTAAACAGAATAAGTCAGACCTATATCATATGACTCAACCATTCCACCCCAAGGTATTTACAAAAGAGGGCACAAATCATTTCCATACAACAACTGGAACGCTTACCATATGATTCAACCAGTCCAGTGCTCGGAGTTAACCCAAAAGAAATGGAACCACATGTGCATACAAAGACCCAACCACGAACACCCCCAGGTTCATTTGTAAGAACCCAGACCTGGAAATAACCTGAATGTCAGTCAACAGACAAGAAGATAAACACAGATGTGTATCCCATACAAAGGAATCTGATTCCCCAGTGAGAATGAACTGCTGGCATACTGAAGTAAATGTAAGTGGACTTTTTTTTTTTTTCTGAGTCAAAGAGGCTGATGCAAAAGGTACCAACTTTTTGACTCCCTGTATTTGAAGCTCAGGGGAAAGACTGGAGGGCTGTGTTTGTGGGGGGTATTCTACTGGACACAAAGTTTTAGTATTGATGGATAGCTCTATTAGACTAAAGGATGGCTTCCCATGACTAATTGTGTAACAGAGCTTGTGTATTTGACTCTGGAAGAGAAGCTGGAAGGCAGGAAGGGAGGAAGGGAGGAAGGGAGGAAGGAGTCAAGCAGAGCAAGTGTTCTGAGTAATTACGTTTTCCTTACCAAAGTGGTGAACTTTTAAATCTAACCTATTTTCTAGAACCCCCGGCAAATCTTTCTATTTAAATATACATAGAAATACAGGTCTGTGTTGCTCTCATTTGAAGAATGAAAGGGCTTTGTAATCCCTTGAAATTCTCCTTTAAAGTGCAGTGGCCTGTTGACACCTTGATTCATTAATGATTTGAACTTCTGCTCTTCAAAGGAAGGGATCTTCTAAAAGCCCATCTTAAAAAGTGAAAATGTGGAGAAAGTGGAAATCTGCCCCTCACACCTGCTGCTATAGGAAGAGAAGAGCCAACGATATCACACAACTTATAGTATCTCTCTCCATCTTCACTTTATAAAATGTGACTTCATTTAGCTAACTTCCAGCCATCTTGTAAACCCAACCATGGAAATTAAAAACCCCAGAGAATGTTTGTATCTTTGGTACTAAACTCATGGTTCTTTAATGAAGCTATTACACCAAGAAGTGTGAAATCACAGCTGGGAAGTGAATAGCTTTGGGATAAATTTAGGGTGCCTAACCCATAGCCATATTCTTGCTTTTGTGTGCTTGTCCCCTTGTAACCAGGGGCATCAGTATTCCCCATTGCTGGGATTCTCAAGTCTGACTCAGGGAGAGCAATCTGATCATTTTCAGGCCAATCCTCTGTATAATAGAATTTTTATTTCCTGAACAGCTTTAAATAAGATGATACACACTGGTGTTCTCTGCCAGAGAATGGTAAAACAAAACAAAGACAATAGTTCAAGTAATATCTTGATTCTCGAACTGGTTCACAGGAATAGTATGAGAATAGTGGGGGTCTCCAGGTCCCCTTGAAATACCTAGGCCTCATCAGATTGTTCTATAATGTCCCTACCAAATGTGAGCACCTTTAACTTTATCGTTCAGAGCTGGAAGCTCTTCCATCCTCCCTCAGTCACAGCTTCTTCATGGTTAATATCATGGTTAATATCAAAGAGAAGAAAGGCCTTTTGGGCCCCACTCGTATGCTGCTGTAAGAATTTGAGGAGACACATTCTGCTTTATCCCTGTACCTCAGCCTATAATTTTTACTTCAAATGATACTAACGGAGAGTCCTTTAGATGTTTGAAATTTGGTTACAGATTTATTGAGACTAATAAAGTCGATCCCTTTAATAACTCACAGCTTAACAAGTGTGACAGACAGACTGTGTGCCAATATGCCCATGTAGCCAAGAGGTCCTCACACAACTGAAGCAGATTTCATTCTTCATTACCCCCCAGCCCCCAAATTTTCTCTGCCCGAACTAAAACTAATGATTTAAGAGAGACATCTAAATGTCACCTGGGATTTGGTCCCTCATGGGACATTGTGCTCTAAGGCTCTCTGCCTTAAAATTTCCATGACTTAACAGGACTGTGTGGAAGAGGGGGCAGCATGCGTACACACCATGGCCTCTGAGGTCTCTGAGCCTGACTTCCTCCAGCTAACTGAAATTCTCTAGAGATGTAAAAAAACACAGGAAGGAAAACATAGCTCCAAGAACCAGACATCCAAATCATGTCAACTGTAAATTGGAAAGGGTTGGATTATTAACTCTGGGAAGCTAATTGGAAGCCCCAGGCAGAATCCTATTATGGTCACTGTCCTTGTCGGTGTGGATGCTACCAAGAAGATATTGATGGATAGACACACTGAGAAGCAAGGTCAGTGTTTACAGACACTGGGGCCATGAAGTGTCCCATTTCTCAGACTTAGAGGTTGCCCTCAAATAGAAAGGTAATGGGAGAGTCAATTTTCAGACCATGTATTCACAAATAGCTTCATTATATAAAATAAAAACTCATTATTAGTTTTTCCTACCTAATTCCCTCCCCCCAAAAGCAATGTAGATAGCTACATTTTTAAGTTACAACCATTTAAAAGTTGAATTGTTTAAGTAAGTCTCTACTTAACATTTTTTTCTAACAAAAATCTTCTGTCTGAAAATGGTTCATGGATTTGAGAGGTATGTTCAGTTTGTCTAGCACTAAAACTATACTAAAGAGTAGAGGTGTGTTAATTCTGTTGTTAAAATATACATTTATTTTATCTTATGTATTTTAATGCTTAGTCTATATGTGTGCACCATGTATATTCCTGGTGCCCACAAAGGCCGGAAAATCCTCTGGAACTGGAGTTACTGATGGTTATAAGCTACCATGTAGGTGCTGGGAACTGAAATTGGGTCTTCTCCAAGAGTAGCAAGTGCCTTTTATCACTGAGCCATCTCTCCAGCCAGAGAGGTTAGCATATTTTCTGAACTAAATTACTTGTGAAAAGGTGATATCCTGGATATATATCAAACAAACTGTTCTAACCCATGATGCCAGGGAGAGACCAACCTCCTGATGCACATGAGAGCACACTGAGACCATTGTCCTGATGCACAGGGGAGCCCACTGAGAACAGCCTCTGATGCACAGGGGAGCCCACTGAGAGCTGTCAGTGAAGTAGCATCCTCCTGTGTTTCTAGGTCCTATCCAAGCTGTTCTTGGATCCTGACCATCTCACCTAAAGTTGATTACTCAAGCCGCATCATCGTCAGTTGTGTGGGTGAAAAGTGAGGCACACAGAGCTTAGAGGAATCACCTGCAACCATATAGCTTAAAGAGGAAACCATGGACCCGGATCTGTGTTGTGAATCCTAGTTTTATAACTATGTACAGTGTACCATTCTCTTGTAACTCAGATCTCAGATAGTTTAAGAAATGCCTTTGGGTCGAGTCTACAAAGTCCTAAAAGTGAACCAAGGGAGGCTGAGGGAAACTTAGGAAAACTTTTACACTTGGAGAAAAAATAGTCCCTATACCCTCCAGCTTTGAGCTTCACCTGGCTCAATGACCACCTAGATTTCTTCACAGGCCAGAGAGACACAGTGGGTTTGGGGAAGGAGGGCTCACAGTGGTCCCAAAACATGATAGAACTATGAGAAACCTCAGAGGCCAGAGTCCGTTATTTCAATTACCTTGAAAGAGACCCTAACTGGATGTGTCTGGAATCAACTGTATTTTAAACCCAAGCTTAACTAAGCCAAATACTATGCTCTGCTGGATTTATATCATGTCTCAACTCCAGAATGTCTGTAGATATAAACAAATGAAATAGCTCAGGAAGTCTAAGCTATCCTAGGGCCACAAAGAACAATGTGACATCAATGATGTGTTAAGATGGGAAAGGCTACGCCACATCACTCTTATCTGACATCCCTTCCCACTTCCCTTCGGCCAGACACCCCTTCCCCTTCCTTCACTATCCTACTCGAGAAAGAATGGTTCACTGTTTGTTTAAAAAATATTTACTAAGAGGATGTGAAAACTAAACTCTATCAAGAAAACCTCGATATTAAGTTGCATTGTGTTGTTTTTTTTTCTTACAGAAAACAAAACAGGCAAAGTTTATTTCTTACCGATGGTCTCTTTTGTGGCTGACTATCTGACTGATAACTTCCAAGCATCGACCTGGATGACATGGGGAAAAGGAATAAGAGTTTAGAACTCCAAAATTTTAGTTTAGGCAGCTACACACACAGTACGCACAAATACACAAATACACACACACACACACACACACACAGAGAGAGAGAGAGAGAGAGAGAGAGAGAGAGAGAGAGAGAGAGAGAGAGAGAGAATTTCCCATAAATATTCTGGACATTTCACAAGGAAGTAAAGGTAACAGAACATTAACTTTAGGTGGAAGATGAAACAGCCTTTAAAGGCTCTCTTGAGAATAAGCAGACTGAACAGTGGTACAATGTGTTCTGAAATCCTGCAAAATTTCCTCTTTCAACTCAAAAAAGAAAAGGGAGGGAAGTGTGGGAAGTGCATGCCCTCTGTGAAAAGCAGGCAGGGCGGTCATCCCTCCCTTCCTCTCCTCTGCTCCCTCCCTCCTTTCATCTCCTCTTTTTTCCCCAGTCCAATCCCAGGATTACAGATATGTTGTTTGTTTCAGCTTGAGCCTCCTTGGCTTTTTGAGTTTCTGCTTGAGTCCTCTAACACACTTCATGACAAAAACTATGGCCCCAGTTCCACTCCTCCTCATCTTTTGTTAAAGCCACTCCTTTTGCCAGGCTTTCTCTAGTACCACTCCATGGAACGTGAGGCATCCCCAGGGCACCCCTCATTGCTATCTGCACTGGTCCTGTGGTGATTCACCTTAACAGCTTTTGACAGGATCCATCACTTCTTCATCCTGGAAATATTGTTTTCGCCTGACTCCCAGGGCATCCCAAAACCTTAGGAATACACATAAACCTATCTGACTTACTGTTCTTTCCTTCCTTGTTCTCTCCTTGTCTCTGTCCAAATGCCATCTTCTCCACAGACCTACCATATATGTCTGACTTATAATCAAAGCTCCTGACTGCTTATAATCACTGCTCCTGACTTTTCCCTGCTGCTATCACTATTTTCTGGTGTTCTATAGAGTTCACTTATTTATTATACGTATGTGTCGTAACAACTGACCAGGTGCATTCCTTAAATGTATAGGACATCTTTCCCTCTTGTCTTTGTTACTATATCCACAACAACTTCTATGTGTGTTCAAGTATTGGGGATTAACTTTAGAACCCTGCACATGCTGACCAATGGATGAGCCCATGGCGTGGCCTTCCAGCTCCAGTATTTAGCATCCTGAAGACTGGAAGGGCTAACACTGAAAGAATCAATGAGTAGATGAGTGTTTCAATGAATTTCAGAGTTAGCACATTCAATCGCTTACAGCCTTCCTTTAAAGCACTCTACCTACTCAACTTCTATCCTAAGAAATAAATATTTTTTTCATTTTCACATGTATGTGAATATTTACAGCTTACTTTTCTAACTTCTCAATGACATCAGAACCACTTAAAAAAGGCTCACAAAGCAATCAGTGATTAATGAGTGAAAGTAATCCAATTTTCACTTAATGGAAGACGACACGAGTTCTCGAAAACGTAATTGCTTTCCTTGAATCATAGATACACTAGTAAACTATGGTGTTCTGGTGCTTCCTTTCAGACAGTTCCTCTTTCTCATAGAATGAAAAGTAACCTCTTGGTTATAATTGTTGGGAAAATCAACATGTAGCATTGAATGACTTTAATGATCTAGGTTTTAATGATCTAACTTTTCATCTTTGATTGGTATGCCTCACACAGCTGATGTTCTTGTGAACTATATTATGATTCAGAGTATTGCTTCAATCATTTCTTCTTAATAAATTCCTTGAATTCTTTTATCTTGCCGAAGGTTTGTCACTTCTTTATACCACCCTCAATGCTACTTCTTCCAGAAACATCTTGGACCCTCTGTATTTCACAAGTAGTTTTTAGGCATCTCTCTCTTATAGCCCTCAGTATGTTTGACTGTGTATATAATTGTGTGTCTGTGTTTTTTAATCTCTCAGTGACACTTTTATAGGGAACAAGGGCTATACTTTATTTATATAATAGCATGTTCAGCTTCTGTGATTATAACATACCCAACTGGCTTACTTAGATAAGCCATGCATGCACAACAAAACCCACGCAATTTTAATAAAGCATAAAACAAAACTACTGACTTCAAAAAAGAGAGCCTTGGCCACCTGACAATAACATCTAAAGGCCATGAGTCACGGCCCCAGAGTAACCATAGCAACTCAGCATACACATTGGAGACACATATAATAATTAAACAAAGCTCCAGAATGCCAATTTCTTAACCTTGAAATAAAACTAGGAGGAATTAACAAATATATTTCTGAGCCTGATTTTGTCACAGTGTTTTCTTGCTTTAGGATTTATGGAAAAACGAAGAAGCTTTATTAAACATCTGTGGCACATGGAGTGCAGTGATATCACGTGAGGCTGGAAGAGGTTTGTCTTCTCTCAATGCCTTACTGCAGCATAAATCTTTGCATTTAATAACATGTGACTGCTAGGCTTTCCCCCATGCCTTTTACTTTATGGCTGTGTGAATACCTGATTTCAACACAAATGGTTTGGCAGCACTGCTGGTGAGCACCCTGTTCTTACAGGAGATAGGGGTGCTGGGAAGGTGCTTGTTTTGGTCCTTGGATTTGTAGCATCCCAGAGTCTAACCCTCCTTTGTTTAGAGAAATAGAGTCAAGTTCTCATATGGTTTGTGAAGAGGATGAAGAGGGTTTGTCTTAAGGGCATGGGAAGAGGAGAAAGGAAAATGACAAGCATAATTAGGAGACCAGTTCATACATGCTCAGAAGAGAGAATGCTACTCTGAACTCATCTCAGGATCAAGAACTACAGGAGGGCACCCCTGCCTTACAAGCCCTGCTTGGTACCTGCATCCCACACAGGCTCTGTGTAGTAGAACAAGAGCCCACAGTACACTTGACAATGAAAACTGTGTCCTGCCTTGCTCTAGGCATCACTGTTGCTTCACACTGGGCTATTCATGTCACAGTTGATAATCACAGAACATTTCGCCTCCATTTAGAACACTATGTTCACCTTTTTTAATTGCCTGCATGTCCAAATATCAATCCACTCGATAATTTTGTAAGGCAAATTAAGAGAAAATGGATGTTGGCCAAGTTTCATTGTTTCAAAATAGGAAAAAAAACGAGGCCGTGAATCTTCTGAGGTTCATAGATTACAAATAGAAACAAGATCTTTACATTAAACTGTGAGAGATAAATGAGTTTTCTGTACTAGTCATGGACCTTTGATCTAATGTCAAAAGCAAAGCTCACATATTCACTAAAATGTAGACGTAGCTTAGAGCCAAGCAAGGTAGAAACCAGGGCTATATGTGACCATCCCACACAAGAAACTGCCCTCCAGGTGACAACTTCTTCTACAAAAGGGGCCCAATTATCTCACTCAAGATAGGAAAGGAAGTTCTAAATGGAAGCTATTTTCATATTTGAAGGGGAAAATGTGTATTGAGCTCATATGCAAGTTTTCCAGCGATTGACTGCAGATCGATTATAGAGGTCATCTCTACGTTCATTCCCGTGGTTGGGGCTAGTTGGCATTGTTTATTTGGAGAACAGGTTTAGGGGGAATGCCCCAGCATGGTATATCCTGCACATTGTGAGAGGAGGGTGGGGATAGCATCACTGTTTTTCTGTGGCTCTGAAAAGAGGGCTGTCTGGTTCAGCACCCCTATTCCCACACTTGGGATGGGTGAGTGTATGGTTCTGAGAAATGTACATGAAGAACATTTTTACTCATTTGACAAACACTTGTTGAGATCTCTCATTTGTCAGGCCTTGCCCTGTGATCTGGCAAGACACAATCATTCACAGAAAAAGGTCACTTACCAGGAAAGAAAAAAGTTCCTTTGATGTTTTCTCCAAGACTTTAAAGAAAGGTCATCTTTGAAGTATGAAGTGAAGGTTGTTTTATCCAGAAATTTCCATGGATTAATTTTGGACAGAAGGAGCTTAGGACTCACCTGCATCTCGCTGAGGTCTCAATATCTGGGATTACAACTTTCTTGCTGTGACATCCTCCCATCTCAAGGCAGGCCCATTGAGATCCTCTGTCCATGGACAGACACCAACTAACCTCATTCCTTAGAGTTTCGGAATCCCCGGTGCTGCTCTGCTGTCCATTGTTGCTAGGCAACTACAATGACAGTTAACTGCCCGAAGCTAAAAAGAATCCATTACAGAGCCACAGGCTTCCCTCAAAACATCTCACAAATCACACGCAGGCATGAGGACAGATGGAGAAACGTCACAGTGCCATCATTTCTGGAAATCGACTCAAAGCTTAAGAGGAGCGCTGGATTAATGCTTAGAGCAGATATTTAAAATCCAGATCTAATGCCAAGGAGGCAGTTGTCCCTCTGCTGTCTGACAGAGCAGCACACTCAGAAACAGATTGGTTTATGCTATGCTAATCTGCTGTCCCTGTGTCTTCACAGAGGGGATCCCAGCTGACACAGTTATGCATTCAAGCTCCCTAACACAGGCTTGAGCAGGTAATACATTTGATGATGTGTGGTTCCTGTCCCAACATATCTGCAGTCCTTCCTTATTGTTTCTTAGAAGATACCTGTCGCTGCAGTTTTCTCCCAGACAGTTGCTGCAGCTTTTGATGGAGGTTCTGGCAGCCCCCATTTCTAGCTTCCATAGGATGACACATAAGGACCCTGTGGTATATGGTTAAGAAACGCCCCTGAGTTTTTTATTTGTGTTCTGAACTCAAACTACTCACATGGCTCATGCCAAAATAAACTAGTTAGGATGAAAACAATTTTTTCAACCCTAAGAATTAAAGGAATATGAATTGAGTACTTGGTGGGCCAGGTAGAGAAGCCAACACTAACTGTGTGTGGTTCTGGACTACAGTTGGCATTACAACTGCCTTGCAGCCTTTGTGGGATCAGAAATACATCACCTTACCTTATACTTGGGCTTTCTTATTTTCAAAGGTACCACTTGAACTGTTTTGGTCTCTTACAGGTCTAACATCCTGGTGTTTCCTGTATCTCATTTCATTAAAACCCACATAGTAGGCTACAGTTCCATGCACTTTAGCGACATGGGCTAAAGCTCACATGTAGAAGATGGTTCATAACATTTTATGAAAGGAAGGTCAACTCAGAAATGGTTAACGAGAGGCACCGTGAGCACTAACTATTTATAATGTTTATTAATCTTATTGTATGTCTGGCTGATAAAAAAGAAAGTGAGGAAGATATATGACTGGCACAAAACAGACTTTTCTAAGGTCCTTGACAAGAAGCCTGACTTCTCCATCCTCACTGGGGCTGCCTTAAAAAGAATGCTGTATAGTAATGTGAAGGCCTTCACAAGACGGCTAACAAGTGTTCAAGTTCCCCAAAGATATTTATTCACAAAATTCTTGACTAACCAGGCTAATGAAGTTAATCATAGCACTCTGTCACAACTAAGTTAAAAATCATGTAAATAATTCTATTTTTAAAGTCTGAATTGCATTTTATGGAAACCCACATTTTCTCTGAGTCTAAAGGAAAAGCATTTTATAACAAATATCTGATGCTATCATTAATACTATTTGAAGCTAAAAGCAATGTGAACTCAGGATGGTTGCTGTAAACTACAATACACCATTTAAAACCTTACCTTGTAGCCTATCGAATACGTATTTTTCTTTTTTCTTTTTTAATACTTATTTTGTCTTGAGGGAGGAGAATTTGCACTTATCACGGTGTGGAGGTCAGAGGACAGCATGCAGGATTCAGTGCTCTCCTACCATTGTGGTTCCCAGGGAACAAACTCAGGTTGTCAGAGTTGACAGCAAGTACCTTTACCCACTGACGTCTTGCTGGCTCTCAATATATATCTTTTCTGACAATCAGAAGTCACATATGCAGACTTATATGCTTGTGCTTATACACATATGTACACATATGTGCTTATGCTTATACACATATGTACACATATGCGCTTGTGCTTATACACATATGTACACGTATGTGCTTATGTGTGTTATGTACTCTGCTGCTGAATTAAATGAGTAGGTTTTCACAGGGCCAGAAAAGATGGGAGGAAAGGAATATAGCACTGAGAAAAGAGCAATTAAGAACAGGAATAAATTACTGTGAGGTGACATGGCTGAGGTAGCGTGTATTATACTCTTGCGTACAATAGGAATATTATCGTAGAAGAGGTCTTTGGGGTCTGCTACGCTTGTGTGTTCATTCACTTTCATTGATTTACTTGTTACTTACCAACTCTTTACTGAAGCACAGTGTGCTGTACATGGTGGTAGTGTGAACAAAATCAACCCTGCCTCAGCTTTCATGGAGCTGAGAACTCAGTCAAGTGGCAACAATTGGCTTATTGCAAAATGAATAAATAAAGTGGATTGGAAATTCTAAAACTATTGCTCTATCTCTGCAGAGGCATAAGTAAGTAACTAAGAAAGTAAGCTGAAGTCATTTGTAGTGTACCTCCTATGGAGGAATAATCCTGCAGAGGAAAAAAAATGGTCCTATTTCTAGAGAGTTCTAGAAAAGTTCTGTATGTTCCCAGTGTGATATACATTGAGATGAGACTGGAGGCTGTGTCCAGATTAATGTATTTATGCTTGGGTAGGAGAAGAAGAGACAGGAGAGTTGATGGAGAAACCAGAGTAACAGCCTATGAACAGGCCCAGATCAGCACCAGCACAATGGGAACATGACCCATTGACTGAAAGGCTTGCTGTCTGTCTGTAAAAGCTAGCTCCCTTGTCATTATTGTTTGGTCCTCTTCTTCACAGTGGGTCTAATTACCTCCAGGCTCCCATCTGTTTTCAGAGAAAGCAATGTTTATCTACATGAGCAGAGACTTTTCTACTACCCATTTTGGTCCTAAATTCTTTCCCTGGGGAACACAGCCATAAACACAAAAGCTTTTATTATGGAGTGAGGATGTAAACTTTCCCTTTATGGTTTGTTTGTGGCTGAAAAAGGCATGTTCATTCTCCAATCTTACAGTTCCTTGCTGAAGTGAGCAATGGTTGTCAGGATCTCCTAGCAATAATGTTTTCCTCATGCTGAAGATTTACCTTTACAGGGTCAGTAAGTTCAGATATCCAGTCTCCATCGCATAAGCTAAGGGAAAACAGACAACATTACCACACTCATGTTCATCTGAGCCTTGCTGTTCATCACAGGACCTAAGGACAGAATCTGAAGCCTCGAAACACTTGAAAATAATGAGGTTCTGAGTAGGCCTAACTAGCATGGATCTGTGGATTTAGTGGTTTATACAAGGTAAAGTTGCTGTCCCCTTGAAGTCCCTATTTTACGTGGTAGAGGCAAGCACACACAGAAGAACATGCTAAGAACATGATAGAGAGGAACATGTACTAGAAAGAACATAGAAGGATGTGAGAATAGGAGCAGGAGGTGACATGATCTGGATGGAGCATGAAGGATGGGAGGTGACCAGTAAGTCACGAGACACTTGCAGGGAAGACTGTTCCAGCCAGTCCTGGCATCAGGGGAGCATGAATGAAAGGCACCTCTTGACCTCACATCTCCCTGTGCTCTATTAACAAAAATAAAAAGAAATCCAAAGAGCTCCTCTCTAGAAGAGGAGTTCCCTCTTAACATTTCTCTTGCTCCACAGAGTCCTCTAACACGTCCCCTTGTCATTTCATCACTAGCTTCCATCTTGCCAGCTCCCAGGAGGCAGGACTGGGCTTGGTTATATACACTCCTAACCCTCATTAGTCCTCTTGAACCTCCTTGAACCCAGGGTCCCATCAGTCCCTCCTCACTTGCCCCTTCACTAGATTTGGGCTTGACTACTTGCAGCTGGTAAAGTCTAATGCAAGCCTTACTGTTTCTCATACACTTCAATTTTCTTTTCTTATACTCAGACTTGAGACCTGTCTGCCTCAGCCTCACGGTATGCACAACACTGCCTAGGAAACAAGTGCTCAGACGTCCCAGTACAACTTCTAGTCACTCTTTTGTCTTTATTTATCACTCCCCCCCACAAAAAAAATCTCTACTGTATAGTGACAGCATATCTTTGTTTTCCCTGCGATCAACTTATGTTCTTCTTATGCTTTCCAAGTCGAAATGAGACCCTCATTCATTTATGAAACTTATTTTTATCAGCAGGTCTATTGTGGTGTATGGTATTAGAGATGAGGCATGATTCAAAGCATGCCTGGTCAGAAGGGCATGGAAGAGCGATGGCGGAAAGAACAGCATGCACTGTGTAACACTGATCATAGGCAAAACCTGGATTTAACATAGAGATGGATAGAGGTTGAGGTAGAGATGATGGAGGTGGAGGTGGACATGGAGAGCTAGAGATAGTGATGGAGACGATGGAGATGGAGATGATGGGGATAATGACAGATGAGCAGAAGAGGACTATTTGGGGGAAGCAAGATATTGGTGGGAGATGAGAGGAGGGACAAGGCCATGTAACAGGGGATAGAATGACCAAAGTATGATAATAGATGAAGAAAACTCATGACATATGTGCATGAAACCCATTATTTTTCACTCAAACTAAAAAGAAACATAAATTAACTTTTAAAGAGAGCACTAGAGACCTAGGCTAGTCAATGAAAGTGCTTGCAACGAAGCATGAATACCCAAATTTGGATTCCCAGCACCCAAGTAAAGGACTGAAGAATGCCCAAAGTCCCGGGACTAAGGAGGCAGATACAATGGATCCTCGGAGACTGCAGGTCAGTCAGACTAGACAAACTGATAATCTCCAGGTTCCACGAAAGAGTATCTCAAGACAATAATGTGGATGGTGATTGGCCCTGAAAAATATAGGCATACAAGAAACACTGAATAGACTTAGAGTATTTATATATTATATGCATGTGTATTAAACAATAATAATGACTAAGGAAAAGAGGCCATGAGTTTAAGAAGGAAGTGGAAGATAGAAGGAACATAGGGAGGGAGGGAAGAAGGAGGAGGATGCGAATACAATACTTACGTGTGAAATTCTCAAAAAACATATAGAGTTAAAAAGCAAGGTGGACATCATTGAAGGAGGTATCTGGTACTATGAGAAACACAATATGGTGGGCCTTTGCTAATATAAAAGTAGCTTAGATGGATTTAGGTTTGTCTTAGTTAGAGTTTGTATTTTTTACATGAAACAGCATAACCTAGAAGCAAGTTGGGAGGAAAAGGTTTATTCAGCTTACACTTCCACATTGCTATTCATCACTAAAGGAAGTCAGGACAGGAACTCACACAGGGCAGGAACCTGGAGGCAGGGGCTGATGCAGAGGCCATGGAGGGTGCTGCTTACTGGCTTACTTCCCCTGGCTTGCCCAGTTTGCTTTCTTATAGAACCCAGGACTACCAGCCCAAGGATGGCACCGCCCACAATAAACCCTCCAGCCCTCGATCACTAACTGATAAAATGTCTTACAGCTGCATCTCATGGAGATCTCTCAAGAGAGGCTCCTTCTCTGTGATAACTACAGCTTGTGTCAAGTTGACACACAAAACCAGCCAGTACAAGGCTTAAGATGACCAGGATGCATTAAGTATCCTGCTGCACACTGACATGTAACCACAGACTTTTCCACCCACACCCCAGTTCCCAAATAATGGCTTAGATGCTTATTATTTATGGATAAATGCCTAGGACATAGCTAGGTTTGTTCAGTGAGTAGCCTGTAGCTTATATTTACCTGTTTATACTATTCTATGTCTGCCACATGGCTAATTACCTCTCCTCAGTTTCATTTGTCAGATTTCCTTTGAATCCAGGCGGAGGATCTCAGTTCCTTTCTCCCTGCCAGATGTCCCGCCTTCTAATTCTGCCTCAGCTTATTGGCCGTCCCATTGGATTTTTATTGACAGGTGATGCTTCCATACAATAGACATAAGATTTTCCTACACTGACACCTGCCTGTTTGGGTCTTTTGGCTACTCTTTATTCAAACCAAAAGTTTATCTCAGAATGGCAGTGTGTTATGTGACTAAGTACATAGGTCAAAAGGAGCAGGATGTACAGAAAAGATTGTAGTTCCCTGAATGGCTAGCTAATGACAAAGAGAGGGGAAGAACTTGTGATTCTGGGTGCCGTTTGACTCTAATGGGTCACTATGTCTGGATTGGTGCACAACCTTGAAAGACTAAAATAAATTACCTAGCTCTTGACACTCTGAGTCTTTATTAGAAAGTAGGAGTCTTTGTTTCCCCCAAAATATTAGCTACTGGCACTCTCACACATGCACACATGCACACATGCACACATGCACACATGCACACATGCACACATGCACACATGCACACATGCACACATGCACATACATACATATGCACTCACATGCACAAACACATGCATGCAGGTAGGAACTGCACACATACAAACAGGAACACACACACACACACACACACACACACACACACACACACACGAGAAGAAAACAAAAACTTCACCCAAACAAAGCCTTTATGTGTCTGAGAAGGTCTTGGACACACTTGCTGAAGACTTCACTCAGGGTTGTTTTTGTTGCTACCTCTTTAAATCTTCATGTCCTTTCAATGCTACTCCAGACTCTGTGAAAACATTTTTTCCTAATTATGTTTTTAGTAAGTATCCCAGAGATTCATTAGCTGCAAAATTAAATACATTTTTTCCAAATATTGCATTTTTTGTGTCTTTGATAATTTTCATAGACTTGAAGTAGAGGATCTAGGGCCATGCAAGTAAAAACAGATTAACTGACAGTAGGGAAACCCAGGAAGTCTCAGAAAAGTCATCTTTACTTCTAAAGTTTCCTCATAGCTCACAGCTAAATGGACAGAGATGCTGTAATGGACTTTGCACCACTCAAGACACTTCAGTTCATAAGTAACAGAAAAGGCAACTTGTGGAATTACCTTGCAAGGGAATTCGCTTACTCACATAGACAGAAGGCTCCAGAGTTTAAAATGCTTAGGTTTTCTTGTAGGGCAGTGGGGTGTGAGAAGCAGCTGGATATTTGGTTGAGCATGAGTTTCGAACCCCAGAACCTTTATTGGACGGCAGGAGTTCAGCTCTGCTCCCAGGCCCTGGTTCTTTTCACTTAGCTTCAGTCCTCCAACAACCCCTCCCACAGAGAGGCTTATGATTGTCAGTCATGAGAAACAGTCCCTCATGCTCTTCTGCATGCAGATGAGGTATCTCTAAGCTCTCAGGTCAAGCCAATAGACATTATCTGCTGTCAGACCCTAACCCACCCCAAAACTGTATAAAAGGGCTCTATTTAGGGGAAGTAAAGGCGTGTTCAAGAATCATCCTGGTGTCCGAGAGTTTTTGTCACAAGAGCTGTAACACTTGGGAAGAGCTTTGCTCTCCCGGAACCTGCCTGGGACACCAACCTGCCTCCTTGCCAGCTAGCCGGCTCCTTATCTGCCCAGCCTGGGCCTGGACCGGTTCAGCGAGGAGAGACAGGGGGCAATACCTGGGAGAGACCGGTCAGCGACGGGGCGCCAGAGGCATTGGCAGGGGCAGGCAATCTCCCCTCCTGTTCGCACTCTGTGTCCTTTGGCCTCGACCTCCCACATCAGGCCCGGTCGGAGACCTACAGACAGCGGAGACGCAGGCCGGAGGCAGCGCGGAGACAGTAGTGAGCCCTCCCTGCTCTCACCCTGTCCCCAGTTGGGAGATCATCGTGGGACACCCTCCAGAAATAGGAACGAACATTTTCCCAGCCATAATAATGTCATTATCAAGCAGCATTGGTCCATATTGTTGTTCTGAGAAGAACAAAGTCTTATTCTTCAGGCTTGTGTTCCTCTGGGGCTACACAAGGTACCCAGCTAGTTTTAGCAGTATCTAGAGCTACAAGTGGTTTTGTTTGGAGTCCAAGATGGAGAAAGAGGATGGCCTCCCATCACCTTATAGAACCAAAGTCTTATATTGTGTTTTAATTGGGCAATCTGAAATAGCTAGAACCCCATCACTGGGAAAATGTTCATTGTTGCCAACCTGAAATATATATTCACCTCTCACTAATCATAATATGAGGTAGGAGAGCCACAGAACCAAGCTTTAGAATCATCAGTAGGACCCACTTCACTCAAGGGCTGTGGCTAACATGCAGCAGGGAAGGCTGAAATACACTGAGGAAGATCTAACCACGGACCAGCTAAAGATAGCATTTTCCCAGAGTCTATGTATAATTTATGTCATTTTCTTAGTTGCTTACATAATTACGGAAGTACAGATGATAATATAATATAGTATTTCCACATTTATTTCTTTACTTTGCACCAGTACTTTAGAAAGTAAATACCTAACACAATGCCTTCAAGTGCTTCCTAGGTGATATTAGCTGCATTTAACCTGGTCTGGACAGAGACTCAAACATTTTTCGAATCAGTTTTAAAGGCCTTACTGTTTGGGTTACTGATAAATGGAATAAAGATAAATGTGCGAGTTTAGCATAATTGACACATATTTTAGTTCATAGCGTGGTATTGAGTGATGAGGAACATTTAATAGAACCATCTCTACAGAACTGGTCAATATTTTTCTAAAGATAGATTTTACAGACCCCCATCTTTTATACCCACTCCAACAGGATGACTCTAAAAAAGGATAAAGTCAAAGATTTTTCTCAAGAGCTCAGTACTAAAGACACCTGACTATCAGAACCTGTGTTTATTGTCTGCTATCAGACAAGATTCTAATATCCCCCAGTGAAGCCCAGTGCAGGCGGAGATTGCCTGTTTAGCAATAAGCACTGCATTCAAAACCGTCTTTTCTGACTTGTTGACTTGTGGGATCTACGTGCAGAAAATGACCTTGATTATAAAATAGGATATGCCTGCCAGCTGTAAAAACTATTTACAGCAGTGAGTAGCAGCAGCTGATGAGTTGACGATGCTCCGAAGTGATGTAATTTAGTACCTGGAATCATAAACAAAGCAGCACCCTGCATCAAGAAAGAGCAAAACTGCCAGCAGAGGTCAGACTGAGAGAAGGGGTGTGGCTATACACTTTGTTACCAAAGGAGACAAGTGTGTTCCTGTGACCTTGAGATTTTCCACAGACCTACAGCAGGGGAAACACCCATGAATGAAGCTTGACCTTACATAATTCCTGGGTCTTAGGTAGCCCAGGCTGGCCCTGAACTCTTCATGTACAAAGCATTGATCTTAAACTTCTGATTCTCTCACCTTCACCCGAGTAGAGCCAGGGTCACAGCTGTGTGCCACCACGTCCATTTATTTATGTAGTACTAGGAATGAAATTTGGGTCTTGTGCCTATCAGGTAAGCACTCTCCCAACTGACAAACATCCCACCCTAATGCTTTGTATTTTGAATTGGAAAATAACCTGAGGGTCAACATGAGAAACATTGTAAAATAAATAAGCAGTAATTAACAAGGGCTTTATGTGATTTTTTTAAACACATAATATCTCAGTTAAAATGTTTGGTATTCATTTGTATTATTCATAACATTAACAAACTACTTTGTGGTTGTTGTAGCTTAGGAATTGTTTTGTAACTTTGTCTATGGATACATTATTCAGTTAGAGAGGATGCACATGCTAATGTGTCTGTCCACAACATGAATGTATTTCCATCCTCATCAAGCAGCATAGTATCAAAACCCGAGCACTTGCCCAGGTCAAAATTTCACCTGAGTGCATCCTTTATATTTTTTTTTCTTTTTAAAAATTCGTCTTATTTATTTACATTCCAAATGCTGCCCCCTTTCCAGTCCCCTCTCCAAGAGTTCTTTACCTTATCCCCTCTCTCCTTTGCCTCTGAGAGGGTGCCCCACCCACCCACTTCCCCCCACCTTTCCTGGGGCATCAAGTCTCTGCAGGATTAGGTGTAACCTTTCCCGTTGAGACCAGACAAAGCAGTCCTCTGCTACATATATGCTGGAGTACCACAGACCACCCCATGTATGTTCTTTGGGCGGTTGGGTTAGTGGATACAGTTGATATTCCTATGGGGTTGCCATCCCCTTCAGCTCCTTCAGTCCTTCCCCTAACTCTTCCATAGGGGTCCCCAACCTCAGTCCAATCTGTCTCAATCAGCTGCTGGTAGAACTTCTCAGAGAATAGCCATGCCAGCCTCCTGTCTGCAAGCACAACATGGCATCAGTAATAGTGCCAGGGTTTGGTGCCTGCCCATGGGAATGGATCCCAAGCTGGTTCACTGGACAGCCTTTCCTGCAATCTCTGCTCCACTTTTGTCCCTGCATTTCTTTTAGACAATAATGATTCTGGGTTAAAAATTTTGAAGGTAGGTTGGTGGGGAGGACTGGGGAGGACTCAGCATATGCGCAAGTACACACAGAGACACACACAGGCATGCACATGCACACACACACACACACTAATAAAAAAAATACTAACATGCTGTCATATCCACAGGAAGTAGTGGGAATAGAACTCAGGTTGTGCTAAACAAGAGCAGTGAGTGGATTGCTGAAAAGAAAAAAAATAGGTTAAGTCAAAGAAACAGTTCTTGTTGGAGTCCTCGGTATTCATTAAGGATGGCCAAGCTACACTGCACAGAGTAAAACTGCCCCCAGCCTACCCAACACTTCTCGACCAGTAAGTCATTACTCACCCTTGCAAGAGGATGGCTAATATTTTATCACTTTATAGTTCTATGATCATTATTGATCTTCATTTTATTATTTTTATTATTCTATAAGGTTTGGGAGATATGCTTACTGAATACAAAAGCAACATAGGACGTTTGAAGTTCTAGCAAGTGGAAAGGTAGAGACAGCTGTCAACTTCCGATATATCACTTCCGATATGTCACTTATCATCTATAGAGGACCAGTTGGCCATCCCAGCTCTCATTCGCAAAACAGATTACACAAATGGCAAATCCTAGGACTGAACAGAAATTATACTTAAAGGAAAAAAAACATAATTCAAGTGAAGGAAAAAACAAAAAAAGCATGATAATACATTCTAAGAAATGTCAGGCATAATTCATAAACACAATAAGCTTTTATTTTCTGCCACCTACATACTCTGGTTAACGCATAATAGCGTTGGAAGTCAATTTTCAAATTTTGATTACTGGAAACTTTTGGTGAGCTGTGGTACAAGTACAAAAAAACCCACAAACCTTAAAATAAAAAGACTATTATTTACAATGCCAGGTCTCCTTCCAAAGCCCATGGTCAACGTAGTAACAGTGCAGTACGTATTATTATGAGTGGTGTTTGTACAGTTTTCCCTTGGAAAGTGCCCAGCCTTCCAGGAACAAACTTTCAATGTGTGCTGCTCCAAACAGATGATAAGCAAATACTTAGCAATAAAATACCTTCCGGCTAATAAGAAAAACATTGACAGAAGTAAAACTGCTTCTCCTTCTCTATGTATCAGACATGGGCTGTTCCTTTAGTCAAGAGAAAGTTCAGTAAAAGCCTTTCCAAGGCTGTTCCAAGAACAAATGCATCCTCATGTCAGGGTGTTCCCAAAATAAGCCGTCTCATTTGGAAGCTCACTACGAGCATATTGAATTCCCTCAACGATCCCGCTGTCATTTTGTGCAGGGCAGATGCATAACATGGCAACCAAACAGCCAGTGCAGGCTGTCTCTCACTCCCACTATAAGAACTGCTTTTATCTGACTCCTGATTTTCCTAATGACATTACGAGCCAACAGCAAACATCAGTCTCACACTGAGCAATCATGGACAATGGATTCTTAGAATCCTGGAGCTTGAAAGCGGAGAATCAGGCAACCAGTATTAATAAGTTGGATGTTGGCAGCACACAGAGCCAAGCCACACATGAAACGGTGATGTACATTTCCCCAGCTCACCAGTGCCCCCCTCAAAGCAATAATTTCCTCCAAACAATTTATAACTTTAGAAATCAAATGCCAAAGCTTTCTAACAGCTAAACTTCATTTCCACCAGACTTTTCATGTCTTTTAAACATAGATG
Source organism: Arvicanthis niloticus (assembly GCF_011762505.2). Classification (NCBI taxonomy): domain Eukaryota; kingdom Metazoa; phylum Chordata; class Mammalia; order Rodentia; family Muridae; genus Arvicanthis; species Arvicanthis niloticus. The sequence goes on from NC_047671.1 coordinate 31,227,420, forward strand.
TAAAAGGAAGTGTGATTTATTTTTATTAGCACAAGTACAAATTTTGCCAGCAGGGAAACCTTTAGCGTCTATTACCCATATGTTATTCTACCATACACACTATTAGAATTCACTTGTTTTAATATGCAGTACCACATACAGGAATGAGGCCAGATATCCAATAGTAAACTTACTACCCTAGAGGGTCATTTTAAGATATAAGTATCTATTTCCTTCCATTAGATCTTGATAGGAAATTAAGTACTTTGTAGAAATGTCCAAAAGATGCTTAATTAGAAGTTGGAATTTGAAAGAGGTGTTCTGGGAAAAGAGAGTCATGTTTTCTGGTTCTTTGGTGTAGAAAAGGCATAAATGAATTAGACAGTGTAATTAGATGTTATAATCTAGCTATATAAAACAACTCATGTTCCTGGGACTCCAGTGACATTTATTCACTGAATCTACAACTGTGGAGATATGAGAATTCATAAGATTAGGGTGAAAATAACTGTAATAAAAACATTGTGGTATCTGAATGTATTTCAGATTGCATTAAATATCAAACCCTATAGAGGGTCTCTCATTAAAATTGACATACATAAATTCAAATTTGTGTCGAATGAAAACTAAGGACTGGGTTACTTTTCAATATTAAAAGTTTATTCATTTAATTAGTTGAACTATTTTAAGACTGATTGACAAGCTCTTTTAGAAAGGAAGCTTGGGACATGTAAAGATATATGGTGTGTGCACCTAGACAGAATATGGTTACCTTTCACCAGCCTGTTAAATGAGTATGTGCTTCAAGAACATTGAAACACTATTCCACAAGAAGAAGTCTCACTCTCTTCGGCAATGCCCAGTTCTTACCTTCTAATAGAAAATGAGTTTCAAAGATTACTGAATTTGTGAGGGAAACGTTTGACTTTCCTCGGAAAGAATCAGAAAAGTGACCATGGAAGAAGAAAGACACAGGTGCAATGAGACTGGAGGTGGATGTGGAGCCCGAGGTACACCATGGAGGGATCTGGTTGCATCTGTTTTGCCTATAACTTACTAGCTCATGGAAGGCAAGCAACACAAGCAAAGATGGCTTTTGAGCTCCTGCAATGTCAGCCTCCATGTCCTGTTCATGTTACATTGTTTAGCTCATAAATCTGGTGACAGCTGTTTGGATCGCTACCTCTTATGAGTGAATCATGTGAAGAAATCATTTTCCCATGGTCTTACAACTAGGAAGTAGCTACAGGAAGATTCGGATACATGTCCTTTTGAGACTTAAATTCATACTTTTCACTTCCATGCTACATCTCTTTCCTATGTCACGTCATCATTCAAAATATTTGACTATTTCAAGTTGTATTACTCAGGTTCATTCACTGGACCAATAACTGAAATCTGTTCTTCTAGAAAGCATACTTTCCATCCCATCCCCCTTCCAGACACCTTTCCAGGACACGGGTCAGCAGTAGCCACTCAGCTTCACTGTTCCTCTTGTGGTTCTCTCGCATCTCTGTCAGATGAATGCAAACGGAGTACCTACTTAATCTGAAAGTAATATTCAAGAGTATTTGTTATTAAACTGTCTCTTTATGTTATTATAAACTGTCACTTATGTAGCAAGACTGGCCAGACATTTTGTTGGATTAGGATAAATGTATTTTTTAAATTAGTTGAGCTGTTTCGAATTTTACAATTTAGCTACTATCAAGGGAGAAAAAAGGAAAATGGAAAATTCTTTATGCCAGTTAAAAGTAACGTTCCAAGGATATTGTAGACATAATCTGGATGTGCCCTAAAGGGATGGAAGAGACATCTCTTAGTGGCACTTATCAGTCACAGAGTTATATTTCTCTCACAGCATCTGTGTTTGGACAACTATGTCATGCTGCCTCTCTTTAAATGTTCTGAAATTTACATATATATACATACATACACACACACAAGGCAATAAAATTTACAAGTATAATGTGTGGTAAAGCATATTTTATAATTTTTATCTGAGTGTATTTCAAACAGTCTTGTGGGATTGTTACTCACAAGGAAAGTGGTGTTGTATTGGCTGTTCACTCAGGTGTCAGTCCTCGGTGAAGTTTAAGGATTTGGATTACAAATTATGTGTGTTCTCTCTCCATGATGTAGCACATTACACTTAACTACTCTGAAAGCTCAAAAAGAGAAGGTGGAGGTGAAACTCTTAAGCTGTCCCTTCTTAAGCTTTACCACTCAGGGACCATCCCAGAAGGTGGTCTTAGGTTGAATTATCTTCTTACTATTGTCACTGTGTGCATGAGATGCGGGGCTTCTCTCAGTGGGACAGCCAGCATCTTCTTACTGGGACACAAATCTACAAATCATTAATCAGCATTGAACATGGTGTTCCTCTTTGGAGTTGTGGAAGGGATTAGTCTGGAGTAGGCTGACCTCCATAGAAAGCATTCTATCTTTACTTTTGTTTGACTTGCCAAACTTTCTTGATATTTAGTACTGACCTTGAGACATCTCTTAATGAAAACCTGCCAGTAGTCCTTCAGGTCTGGGCCCTAGCACGGATCCCAGGCAGCAGCTCTGCCCCCAATCTCATAGAATACAAAGGAAGCCGGCCTCCCAGGAGCTCTAACCCAGACAGTATCTTAGGTAAGGAGATAACAACACTTGCCCCAAACAGAAAGTAACTGGGACCCACTAGGACCAAGTAAGTCACTCCTGGCCTGGAGCACTGATTCCTTCCTGTCTGCACCTGAGCACTGAGCAGATCTTGGGCCCCAGCTCTAACCTCAGTAGTAACACCCATCCCACAGAGTTCTGATACAACCAAAATAATAGGAAAGACAGGCTCCAGTCAGAGACAGGGCAGGTAGCACTAAGGAGATCCAGATGGCAAAAGGCAAGAGCAAGAACATAAGCATCAGCCACCCAGGGTACTTGGCATCATTAGAATCTAGTTCTTTCACACTAGAAAGTCCTGAATTCCCTGTATCACTAGGAAAGCAAGATTCAGATTTAAAATCACTTCTAATGATGGTGATAGAGGACTTTAAGAAGGACATGAATAACACTCAAAGAATTTGAGGAGAGCACAGGTAAACAGGTTGAAGCCCTTAAGGAGGAAACACAAAAATCCCTTAAAGAATTACAAAAGAACACAACCAAACAGGTGAAGGAATTGAACACAATCATCTAGGACATAAAAATGAAAGTAGAAACAATAAAGAAATCACAAAGGGAGACTACCCTGGAAATAGAAAACCTAGGAAAGAAATCAGGAGTCATAGATGCAAACATCACCAACAGAATACAAGAGATAGAAGAGAGAATCTCAGGTGCAGAAGATACCATAGAAAATATTGACACAACTGTTAAAGAAAAAGCAAAATGGCAAAAGTTCTTAATACAAAACATTCAGGAAATCCAGGACACAATGAGAAGACCAAACCTAAGGATAATAGGTATAGATGAGAGTGAAGATTCCCAACTTAAAGGGCCAATAAATATCTTCAACAAAATCATAGAAGAAAACTTCCCTAACCTAAAGAATGAGATGAAGCCTATAGAATGCCAAATAGACTAGACCAGAAAAGAAATACCTCCCATCACATAATAATCAAAACAAGTACACAAAACAAAGAAAGAATATTAAATGCAGTAAGGGAGAAAGGCCAAGTAACATATAAAGGCAGACCTATCAGAATTACACCAGACTTCTCACCAGATACTATAAAAGCTAGAAGATGCTGGACAAGTGTCATACAGACCCTAAGAGAACACAAATGCCAGCCCAGGCTACTATACCCAGAAAAACTCTCAATTACCATAGATGGAGAAACCAAGATAGTCCACGAAAAATTTACATAATATCTTTCCACAAACCCAGCATTACAAAGGATAATAGCGGGAAAGCTCCAATACAAGGAGGGAAATTTTACTCTAGAAAGAGCAAGAAAGTAACCCTCTTCCAACAAATCCAAAAGAAGATAGCCACACAAAGATAACTTTACCTCTAATAACAAAAATAACAGGAAGCAACAATCACTGTTCCTTAATATCTCTTAATATCAGTGGACTCAATTCCCCAGTTAAAAGACATAGGCTAACTGACTGGATATGTAAACAGGACCCAGCATTTTGCTGCATACAGGAAACCCACCTCAGTGACAAAGACAGACTCTACCTTAGAGTAAAAAGCTGGAAAACAAATTTTCAAGCAAATGGTCCTAAGAAACAAGCTGGAGTAGCCATTCTAAAATCTCTAGCCTGAGACCACAAAGGGAGGGGCTCATGGCTCTACCTGTATATGTAGTTGAGGGTGGCCTTGCCAGGTATTAGTGGAAGTGGAAGGCCTTGGTGCCTGAAAGTTTGGATTCCCTAGTGTTGGTGAATTCAAGAGCAGGGAGCGGGGAACGGGAGGATGGTGGGAGCACACCCTCACAGAAACTTCCAGAATTATATGAATTACATATGACAGAGGCAGGCCACCAGAAGACTAGATTCCAGAATTCAAACAAAAAATTATCTTGATACTAAAATTTGTTTTGAGAATTGTATATTGCAGAATACACAGCCTCGGTGTATCTACTCATCAAGCAAGCTGAGCAGACCTGCTTGAACCTCTAATGTCCTGGAATTCCAGCTGGATGCAGTGAAACATCATCAGAGGCTTACCAATTTACTTTTCCCCCTGCCCTTCTTCTAATATCTCAACACTCAAAATCAGCTTGAAGAGGTTAATGAAGAGTCAGCGCCCCTATTGCCTGGGCTTGGGGACTGAGGTGGTTAAAATTGGGCTGTCTTTCTAGAAAAAAGTAGTGGTTTTGTTGGAACAGGGAGGATTAGCTAGGATCTATTGCATAGCCATAACCTATTCGTAGAAATAAGTATAATTGTTATTAAGATGAAGTTATAATTTCTTAAATTGTACAAATTTTACTTTGATTTAGAATTTAAGGTTTTCATTGATATGAGCTTCTTGTTAATATAAAAGTGAGATTAATATTGTTACTCTCATAGGCATTTTGCCTATATAACACATTTAGGAATACAAGGCTTAGACCCAGTCCTTCTTTAACTTTTCTAACTGATTTGAGATGGTTAGCCTGTGAGTTAAGGGCCTATATCAAATTCATGGCTCTGAGTTTATTGTTAAGTGTTTTCTATATTTTATTTAGAAATAGCTGAGAGGAGTTAACAGACAACAGTCCAGATTGCCTTACATGGATAGTTGGTTTTCAAAACATCAGAAGTCCACAGAATTGATGTTACAAACATTTCTGTATTAATGTTCATTTTGATTAGAGACCTGTCTGCTCCTGACAGCTTCCTGTCTTGGATTCTAAGAAGAAATTGAGCATCTTTGGAGTTACTCCAGTTGTGGTGAGGCAGCCACTAGGCAAGAATTCTCTCTTTTCATCTACAGACAAATCACTGTCCAGAAAATGACACACTTGCGTAATAGTCGACTGATTATATCTGCCAGGACAGAGTAATCAGCCCTTAATAATTCTGCATCACTAGGTCTGTCAGATGATCCTGGGACAGAAGGCTGATTATCAGATGCCCCAACATATTGTAGTATAGGGACTGTCCAGGTGTTCAGCAGTCTCTATAAATTGGCCAAGTTTTAGAAGCTATGCTTTGTGCTTCCCACAAATTATTAACTGAGTTAATTTCAGTTAACTCAGTCATTTTGGATTTAAAAGCCAGGTTCAGAACTAAGTCTTTTAGTTAAGAGAGATGACAGAGTTTCTATTTAGTCAACAAAATGATGAATTGGTTATTAGGTCTATCTTGTACCTTACTGACACAAATTGGCATAGTTATGCTCTAATTGTATTTTAAGAGAAAAGTTTTATTTTAACAGAAAGCATGATATGTAGGAAGAGCTAAGGTGGGAGAAGTAAGGAGAGGAAGAGGAGGAACAAGGAGAAGAGGAGGAGAAGGAGAGGAGGAGCTACATGATGAGAGGGGGGACGGACATGGAGGCGGATGTTTGCATGTCTCTGCCAGTCAAAGTTAGTTGATATATCTAGGTTGGGTATTGGGTTACACTTCTGATTGTATGGGCATCTTGTTATTGAGCATTAACAAACTTATGAAGCCTTTGATTCACATTTAAAAAATTGTATAAAAGCAAAAAGGAGGAGCGGGGATGGGATAGGGGTTTTCTAGGGAGGGGAAATGGGGAAAGGGGATGGCATCTGAAATGTAAATAAAATATCCAATAAAATTTTTTTTTAAAATGTGACAGTAAAAGTTTGTAATAGGAGAGAGCTTTTTGCTTGGAACAGAGAGGGCAGTCACCACTTAAAAGCAGTTTGTCCAGGGCATATCTGAGGTCCTCTGTATCTTCTGCATCCCTCCACCTCCATCCCTGGGCCTTCTCCCAGATGCTCTACCTCTTACCTCTGAAACCATGCTCTGATGAGAAGCAAACACCTGCTATATAGAGCCATAAGTCCAACACCTGTTAAAACATGTTACTCATAATGTATCATTTAGTTTACCCCCAACTCCCAAAATAATAGATATTTTAATAAGAAAAAAGTTATCTTCCATTTCCCAAAGAGGTCTGTTTTACATTTCTTGAAACTTTTCATTAGCATGTATTAAATGCACATACTGATGGTATTCAGAGTGATAGTGCAATACATGTACACAGGTTATACTGATCAAATTCAGCCTGACTTTATCTACATACACCTCTTCCCATGCTCTGTCAGTCACTATTTAATATCCAGGTTTGCTGCGATCTGCGTGGCTTCATCCTGGAAACCTGACTCAGAAGGCAAGAGAATGAAGAAAGGATAGACACACACACACAGAAAAGCCAAGATCTGGTAGGTTGTGCTTATCTAATGGAGATCACCAACTATGCAATCCAGAAACTTAACCCATTTATTTTCTACATCTGAATCAAGGATGCTGGTTTCTGCTGTGCATATGAGCAAGGATGTAGGTTTATGTAATCTCTCTCAGTAGTGGGTCTCTGTAGGGGAGTTGTCATAAGCTGCAGTAATTCTGGAAAAGGAGGCTCTGGTTGTTACCTTTTGCCTACACTGGTCACTTGTTTGTAAACACCAATACTTGGGCTAGAATCTAGCCAGTTGGTGAAGTCTCTCTCTTTTCTCTGAACCTCATAGTAGTGAAGAGTTTACCATTCACATGGGGCAGAGGTATTGGGCTTTTTGACATGACTGTTCCAGAATCAACAATATACATCTCCTAAGACCTCATCTACTCCACAAACAGGTTCCCTTTTCTTTTTTTAAATTTCCACATATGAGAAGTAAGTATTTATTACATGCTTTTCTTGTTTTCTGGTTTATTTCATTGAACATAGAGCTCACATTTCCACATATCTAAAAGACATAATTCCATTCTTTGTTATAGCTAAATAATACCCCATTGTATAGAAGTACTACATTTTCTTTTGAGGTTGTATTTAACCCAGGAAATGCAGAAGTCAAACAGTTAAGATGGTAGAAAGATTGCAAGATGGGAAGATGAGGTTCTTCTTACTTTCCAAACTGTAATTTTAGGCCCCTGACCATATCATAAGTAGAGGATCAAACCAGACATGTTCTGATTTCTTATGTTAATAAGACAACTTAAATCTTTATTTATGAAGGATATTTAGAGACAATTTTTTTTTATTCTGCAGGAAGCAGCTCCTCTCCAAGGAGGATGAGAAAAAAGATAATGCCTAAAAGCCACTCAATAAGCTCACCTTCAAGGAGATTTTGAAATTCAGAGAAGCAGAGATGCAAAATACTATATAAAATAAAACGCAAATAAAACAGCATGTATTTCACATATTTGGAAAATATTCAATAGTCTATTGATTTTACCTTGTTGATAAGGGGTAAACACATACTTTATAATCTAAGCATGAGATTAGACATTTCTGAAAGGAATCTGTCAATATCAAGTTTTGTTACCCTTCGGTATCTGTAATATTGATAGATATTTATTTTACAGAAATACTTAGGGCGGCATGCAAAGGCTGATGTAGCAGGATGCTGGTCAACATAATGTGTGTCCCGCTAGAGCAACTGAAGCTTATTTAGAAGAAGTCCACCAGGAAAGAAATGCATCTAATGAAATATATCACAAAAGCAGAATAGGAGGCATCATGTAACTACTCAAATGATAATTCCTATTTGTATTCATTGCCATGAAAATATGCCTGTCATGTATTTTCAAATGAAACAAACTACAAAACCATGTAGTATTGTCTATAGAGAGCTGTAAGTGTATGTGCTGGTGTGCCATAGCTGAGGCTGCAAAGATTACTACACAGACATTTATCAAAATATGATCACTTTTGATTTATACTATCATGGATTTTTGTTTGTTTTCCTTTGAAGGCTTCAATTTGTTTTTAACCTTGGTCATTGTCATAGTTTCCTGACAAACCTAGACATATCAAGGAAGAAGGAATTTCAATTGAGTAACTGCTTCTGTTAGACTGACCTGTGGACATGGCTGTGGGAATGGCTTTGGGGTATTATCTTGGCTGCTGATGGGTATAAGAGAGTTCAGTTCACTATAGGTGGTGTCATCCCTATGCAAGTGGGCAGGTAGGCTTCCATTGTATAAGAGAGGTAGCTTGACAATCCAGAGGAAGCAAGCCAGTAAGATGTGTTCCTCCGTGGTTTCTGTTTCAAGCTCTTACCTTGAGTTCCTGCCTTGGCTTCCCTGGATGATTGACTAACCTGTAAGCAAAAAAAAAAAAAAAAAAGATGCTTTTCTCTTAGTTGCTTTTGGTCTCAGTGCTTATCACAGCAACACAAGCAAACTAGAACAGCAGATTCAAATTGTATATTAGAAATAAATAAAGATACTGTCAGAATAATTTTCAAAACAGTTACCTCCTCTTACAACGTTTTAAGTTTCATAATAATAATAATAATCTGCTAATTGCAGCAGCATACCACTGTAATATCTTTTGTACTAAATGTATTAACTGCCTCTACTGATAAATGGCAATATTCCAAGCCATCTTGGCAAATTATGCCCTAAAATTGTGTCTCTGGCTTCTATAAATACAGAGATATCATTAATCAAAAGGAAACTGGAAATTCACTGTCTGTTTTCTACCCTAACGTGCCTTATTCTAGGAGAATGACTCAGAGAGACTTGCACCTGGGATTCTGATTACTTAAATAAGAAATAAATCTTTGACTGTTGTATGTTATCATTCATTTACTGTTTTGTTGTTGTTGTCTTGTCATTTGAGCATCTGCAATATGCATTGAGTTCTGTGCTAGAGTTGCAGTATACATCAGAGGCCCTCTGACCACTCCTGTAGCATAGTAGAGGTAAGTCAGGGACACTCACTATTGGCAGTGTCTCAAATCATAACCCCAAATGCCTCAACTTTCAGATCATGGATATAAGAACCAAATTTCCAAGCTCTTCCCACCTGCATCATTTAATAATAGACTCTAAAGTATTCCTCCGATCTGTCCATTTCATCACTGTTCTGAAATGGTCTCATGACCTTTACCAGACATTACTTCCATGATCATGTTGCATGACAAAGGGGGGCGGTATACATGCAGTTAGAATTACTAATCAGTTCATTGTTACAATAAGGGAATTTGGGGAGAAGCTATCACTCATTGGTAGAGTGTTTACCCAACAGGAGGCTCGGGTTCAATCTCCAGTGATGACAACAAGATATATGTATTTTTTGGGTGACTTCACCTAATTCCATGAGCTTTAAAAGCAGAGATTTCTGTAGATGGTAATAGAAGAAAAAGAGAGATCCCAAACACGAGGACCCAATGTGAAGGAAGTTCTTCACTCTGTCATGGAGGCATCATGGGTAAGCATTTCTCTGGTCAAGAGACTTCCCCTGATGACAGTCAGAGAAGACAGACGGCTTCCGTCCTGCACTATAAGGAACTGAACTCCACTTATACTAGGAATGAGTTTGAAGAGGACATTGGGCTCCAGAGGAGAAGACAGTGGGCTGGTGTTCCACCTTTCCTCAAAGAGCTGATTCAGATATTCTCCAAACTCCAGTCTAGATATTCCAAGATGATAAATTGTGGTATTTCAGCTACCAATTGTTTAGACATTTGTTACATAGCAATGAAACTTAACACATGTTCTTTGTCATTTGTATATTACTCCCGAGGACTAGTTATCGCAATGCGTTCTGACTGGGGCATAGCTGCTTAGCACTGCTTATTCAGATGTGGAAATCCAAGTCAAGGTTTCTAGTCATATTAGCCTTCTTATCATTTTCTAACGACACCACTTTTATCGGTGTGAGCATATGCACACTGTATGCGTTCATGGGTGGAGTAGCCTACACACATGTAGAAGTCAGAAGACAGCCTCAGGTCCCTCCAAGTTAGAGTCAGAGAATTTTCTGAACTTCAGGCTTAAGTGGGAGCGGAGATCTGATCCCCAAACCTCATGATTGTGCATCAAACACTCTTAACTGCTGAGTAGTCTCTCCAGCCCCTGTTCTTATTCTTTATACTATTGAATTTACTGTTTATTTTAAAAGAATATTGAGCTTGCTCAAAAATATTTGGAAATATAGTACACGGAATATTTTTTTTAATCAGTTGGGTGCACAGACTATGGATACAACCATCATTATCCTCAAAAACTTCAAAGGGTTTGTTTTAAATCAGAGCATTCCCTGACATATACATACTCCAGCCACGAAATGAAGGTGCTTCATGTTCACTCATCTCTCAAACTCTATTCAAGTTTTACAAAACATATCCAAATAATATTTCTTTCAGCCAAAGATGCTGACATAGCCCTGTCATCACTTACGATGTCTGCTTAGGATCCTTTGGCTGAAACAAGGTTTTCATTCTTCCATTGACTTTTATGATCTTAAACTTGAAGATTACAAGCCAGGGTAATCATGTGCCTCTTAGTCCTGATGGGCCTGAGCTGTCATCATGATACCTATGCACTTTGGTAGCCAATATAAGGAAATGGTGTTCCGTTCTCAGTGACTGCTCGAATATGATACACCATTTCAGTATGTACTAACTACATTAACCGTCTTAATGTTGATCACTCAAGGTAGTGTCTGCCAGGAATCTATGGACAACTGTATTCTCTGTCTTTTAAATTGACAGCTATTTTTATAGGAAGATAATTTGAAACTACATGAAAATCTCATCTGCTGCCAAACTTTAAATTTATTCATGTATAATAATTAAATAATTATACACCAATGGTTTTCTATTTTGTTTGATGCTTCACAAGCTGTCATTATTGCCCCCTTTCATAGTCAAATTGTCAGGCATTTGGCTAAAAGTAACGCCGTCAAGCTGAATCGACTTCAATCTTGACACATCTCAGGTCTCTTCTAGAGAATTCAGCCTTCTCCGTGAGGAGTTCTGTTGTATCTAAAGCCACAATCTGGACAGTGGCTTTGTTTACTCAAAGCTTTTACAGGGGTGCTGTGCTTACACATACTAACCTTGTATTTCCATGTCTCCAAACACTGTGCTGTCTGCATCCTCATGACTTCTGTGTGTGCCTTCCTTCCACCTGGAATGCTTCCCCCTACTTCTCACACAGTAAATGCTACATAGTCATTTTTTAGACTTCAGCATAAATATGCTTCCCCTAGGAAACTACTCAAAGGGCCTAGACTGGAGGTGCCCTGATCCTACAGCATGTCGCATCTTTGGAGCGTTCATACATATTTCTCCTCTCAGTAGTATCTCACACAGTCATAGAACACAGTTGGTAACATGTTTGTGGAAAGTCTGAATGAGTGAAAGAATGAATGACTTAGACCAGAACTTGAACCCAGAGCTTTCTGAGCTCTTGCAAAGTAGATACTTGAAACTTATAAAAGTAACAGGCTCATTGAGTTAGCATTTGCTGTACTGACGTAGACGTCAGCATTATTTGCTCCTTCCTGTGAAATTAATTCTGAATTTTTTTCTGAACCAATTTTCACTTTACCAAAATATCTCAAACTATTATAGTATTCAGTATGTAGCTCAGGCTGAACTGAACTTAAGATTTTCCTGCAGAAGGATCCCAAGGGTGGGAATTATAGGTATGCACCACCAACTCCAGGCCTCCCCAACCCCTTTCTTTGAGACAGAGTCCCACTATGTAGTCCTGGCTGGCCTGAAATAGGCTCACCTAGAACTCAGAGACCCACTTTCCTTTTCTTCCTAAGTGCCACCACACTGAACCATCTCTGTATTATTTTTGAAGTTAGTTGTACTTAAAATGGACTCAGACAAACATGGAAAACAAGGTGCCCTCTGAGAAGGTCACAGACATTACCACCCCTGATTTAATCACTGGGGTTTACTCTCCATTAGATTTCTTCCCAAGTAACTTTGGTAATTTGTTAAGAAAACAAAACACTGCAGAAGAATATTTCATTTGATTGCATAACATTCAATCTTCACCACCTCCTGGGTCCTTAATTAAATCTTGTTGTTACACAGTGCCTTGTCCTTGAATGTGGGCTTCTCTAAAAGTCTCAGGAAGAGAATTTACAGCACAGAAGGAGAAAGTAGCCTGAAATTCTGTGGAAGTCTACAAGACCCACGAGAGTCTCTGTAAGCTAGACAGAGTATTTGTCTTAGCTTGATGCTTTCCAAGATTTCCTCTGGCTTTATGTTAGACCTAAATTCAAGAAAGATCCACTTAGGGTGTTGACCCCTTCTTGTTTATAACAACAGCAGCTGGGCATGGAATGCTGTAGGATCATTGAATTCTGATGACTTGCTAAAGTAGCTGAAACAGTTTAAGGCATTAAGAGAGTTTTCACAAAGTTTTCCCTCATTATACAATTTCTGATAAACTGACAATTCTCTTATCCTTATATATGTCACAGCAACTTATAAGTAAAAAATTAGCATTCAGTATTTCTCCTTCCCCTGAACTTTACAGAATACTTTTCTTCCATTCTCAGTTATCTACCAAAAGAGATTAGGTTGAGGGGAAATTAAATTACTTTCTTAACGGCAAGATGAAAAAGACAGGTCAGCGTTGCACACTAATTGGGGGCTGAGTTGTGTATGTATCATTTGGGGTTGGTCACCCAAAGTGCCTTAGTCAATGCATTTGTTCTGCTGTGAATCTCTGTAATGGTCTCCAGTTGTTGCAGAAATAACCTTCTTTGATGAAGGATGAGAGCTATACTTATCCATGAGTACTTAGCATTTAGATCACAGGTAGAAATTATATTGGTTTAGAAAAAAATGGCAGTAGTAGGTTCTCTAGAGTCTATGACCTGTCCAGCCATAGGTAGTTGGTGAGATTTTTGGTACAGGCACAGATTCAACTGTATGAATGGGCCTTATGTAAAATTAGGAAACTATTGATTGTACTTGAGATAAAAGTGCCACTATTGAACCCTTGGGTAGCTCTTGCTGCCACAGTCATTGTTACGGTTCACTGGCTTTACAGTTTAGTGGACCTACCAATTGCTCTTCTCCATTGGCAGATTGCCAATACTTTTGGCTACAAGGAAAGCCAGCCCTCAGAGCTTCAGAGGGGAGGCTTCCAGATCAGTTCCATCTTGATTCTTCCATGTCCTGTGTACAAAATATGTGTTGTCCTCAGCAGCACGGTCTCACCTATATGTTCTGGAAGGCTACCAATGCAATAGTAATAGGCTATATTGTTTTCAGAGAAAAAAATTAGGGAATGAAAGGTAGGGAAGTTTTAAGAGCCAGAGGCCCAGGACATCTACCGATAGAAGTATCTCCTATGTATGACAGAGAAAACATACCCATGAATCTCAACAACACAGTTGTTCAAGAAGGATCTGCATGATGACAACACTAGTTGATGCGCCAGCATGGAAAATGGAAATTCCACATGATCCCATTCTGGATGAAAGGCTACAGGTGATCAGTTGCTATGGAGAGAGGGAGAACCAAATTATTCCAGCAATGAAGTTCTGTATAGGATGTCCAATCCCAAGTGATCATCCCTGGACACATGTACATATTTGCATTGCTAAACAGATTTGGGAGGTTGCCGTGTGTGTGTGTGTGTGTGTGTGTGTGTGTGTTAGGAATAATAATGAGATCACGAGTTGAGAGGGTGAATGGGAAGAGTTGAAGGGACAAAAAAAGGTAATAGTGATTCATGGGAGGAGTCTAAGGAAGGAGGAGGGGGTGGAAGTGATACAGAGACATTGATCATGTATAATATTCTTTAAAAAATCATTTTAAAGAGAGACATTCTCCCTTGGAAACCAGATGCATGGCTCAGTCAATAACGTGCCTGTAGCACAAGCATGGGAACTTAAGTTTGGATCCTCCAGTGCACATGCGTACATGTGTGCGTGCACACACATATACAGAAAGATGCACATATACACACAGAGAGATATAGTGATACAGTGGTTGGTAGATAGGTAGATAGATAGATAGACAGACAGACAGATAGACAGATAGATAGGAATATATATGGAAACATGATACAGAGACAGACAGGTATGGATACAGATACAGATGATACAGAGACATAGATGTAGTGGGAAATTTACACAAGTTGGGAGGAGTAAGGAGGGGGAAGAGGAGGAGTAAAGAGAGAAAGAGGAGAAGGAAGAGGAGGAGCAAGGGAGGCAAAGTTGTAGGCACCATGGATGACCATGCATGTACTAAGAGCAGTCCTGGGTAACAACTTATATCTAGGTTAGTTAATTGGGAAACACCTCCAATTGTGTGGGCATCTGGTTAATTGAGCATTACCAAACATATAAAGCCTTCGATTAATCTTCAAACATTAGAGTCTCATTCATACTGGGTACCGAGTGGATGGTGAGATGGTCTGGGCTCAGCCCAACTTTGTGGAAACAGCATGGAAGATTGGCAGAGACATCTCCCACCCTGGAATCTCATGGGTGGTAGGGCCAGTGTCTCTGGTCTCCTGAGCAGACGGCCTGAGCTGAGCAGTGGAGGTAGGCTGCTGTCGCTCGTGGCCACAGGCCTAGGCTAGTCGGGAACATGGTGGCTGATTAAGAAAAGACATTGAATGCTGCCATTTAAAATATCTCTCTCAATAATAGACAGATAGATAGATAGATAGATAGATAGATAAACAGATAATAGATAGATATAGATGATAGGTAAGTATATATGTATGTATGTATGTGTGAATATATGTATGTATGTGTGTATGTATTGCATGTACTGCTGTAACCCCAGGGCTGTGGAGATAGGCAGACCCCCAATCCTCAGTGGAGAGGCCCAGCCTAGTCAAATCAGTGAGTTCCAGGTTCACTGAAACACCTTGACCCCCAAAATAGGATGCAGAGCTCTCGCCTTCACAGGCACATGCACTCATAGCTGCATTTCAGTTTTTTCCTGAACTGAGATCTCTGTTTTTTTTTTTTTTTTTTCCTCTAAAAATGTAGCAAGGTTACTCAGAAGATGAAGGCTCATGAGACTCCAGAATCTTATGTCTGGGAAAGTGAAAACATGCAAGACTCTCTAAGGCTCCTCCAGAGATTTACAGACACATTAGATACTACTTGGGGAAGAGACTGGCCAGCGAAGATGCTGAGTGGAGATGCTTGGGTCTATTGAGCTGTCTTAAAATTGCACAGAGGTTCTCCAGGGTTTTACCTTCTGTGAGTCATCACCCAGATATGGCCTGATTTTGAGTTGTCCTTATTCTTTATGATTAACCCCTCACCCACACTCGAGTTACCTGGTAATATCTCCAATAAAACTCACTGGTTCATCAAGTTGAACTTCAGTGCAGTCTTTTCTTCAGTCTGCATGGGTTTCTTTCTGGGGTTAGTTGACTTGTGCAAATGTTGTTTCTCCCCAGGAAAAGCCTCTAACCTGACACACACACACACACACACACACACACACACACACACACACACGTACCTACATGTGAACAAGTACACAGCACACGCACGTGCACCCATACTTGCTTTGTTCTAGAAACTTCTGTGAAAGCTTCTTGGAATTCTTAGCCACACTGAAACATTCATGGTTTGATATTTTAACACTCCCCAAGAAAGAGCCCAGTAAGTGATTATCAAATCAAGAAAAACCTATTTTTCAGCCTCCTTTGGTAGCATATTTCCACTGAAGTGAGTTATATTAAACGTGGTTTAGCATTTAAGCCTGATTCCTTTAATGTGATTTTTAAATGAGGATTTGTTATTTTATCACATCTCAGAAAATAATTGAAATGGATGCATTTCCTGGCTGCAACTAATTAACTAGGACGTTTTATCTGCAGCAGGAAAATGATAACGTGAGCTTTACTAAACAAACTATCCTGACCAAGACTGGGCAGAGTAGTCAAAGGATCAAAGGCAATTAATCGAAGCAAGTTTAAAAAAAAAATCTTTTAATGAGAAAATTGTTTGAAAACACATTGTTCAGCTTTGAAATGAAAACTCGCCTAGGTATAGCAGTCCCTTGCCTTCTGGGAAAAAAAAAAGACATATTTTAATTGTTGGACCACTTTTGGAGTTTTAGAATTATGGCTGCAGGTTTTCATTCTGTCTCTAACAAGGGAAGAGTGCGGTGATTTTGTGCGTACCACGTCTTCATGAACACCCCGGAAGGTCGAACTGCACAAAGTCTATTCTTTCCTCTAGGACTGTATTCCATTTGTCAAAGTAAACATCAGCTATCAAGTCGCTCCTAATATGGACTCGGTAACAACCATGTACAGAGTAGAGCATGCTGGCAACAACAGAGGTGCTGGACAAACTTCAGCCGGGTCAAATGACAGTCAGACAGCAAAGAACATCGGGTGTGGCATTGTCAAGTTAGCCAAGGAAGAACTGATATCTGGTATATATTTGTCTGTGCAGAGAGTCTCTTTAATATTTTACTGAAAGATGACAGAAATAATATAGTATCCTCTAAGGCATTCCAGGGAGGAATCTAGCGTGTCTACTTGTCTAGCAGAGCAGTGGAATGGGGGCGATGCTGCTCTGAGAGCTGTGGGGGTTTCTGGCAAATATTTACTAACCTCCACTTGTCAACAGCTCCGGGGTTTCTCTGGCCTCCCACGTGTGCCCAGATCGTTTTCAGGAAGGATCACTTCCCTTGGAGGCTGCTGTGTTTATCTCTCTTCTAAATGCTAATACTAAAACGCAACTCGATTCAGGCCCCATGCGTCATACGTTGTTCAGCATCGTCCCCCGCTTGCAGATCCTTACCGGGGGCAGTTACCTCCGAAGGTGCCAGTCATTCGGCTACTTTTTTCAACACAGTTCACAAGTACTTCCTCTGCCCCAAATTCGAAGGCAAAAAGAAACTTAATACTCAAAAGAAAATCTGTCAGATGTTCAGAATTTCCAATTACATTTTACATTTTAAAACTTTGAACTTATTTATGGAAAAATGGTTTTTTGAAAGTGTTTATGAAAAAGAGAGCCATTTTAAAGGGGATTCTAAGTTGCCTAAAAAATTCTTACATGATTTGAGGTATCTGCTTACGAAATTAAGTCCTAAATAAAACATCATCTGATTTTTTTTTTTTTTGCTAATTACTAGTTTGTTTTGTGTACATGTAAGTGCAACTTGTGAAAAACAATTCTCTGCTTCTACTGTATGGGATCCAGGGAACTGAATTCATGTTGTCAGGCTTGGTGGCAAACCGTTTTACTCAGTGAGTCATCCAGACAGCCCTAAATGTATAGGATTTTGATGATGAAGGCCACTGGAATCTCAATACCCAGAACATAAAAAGTGGCCAATGATCACTTGCTGAATAAATGGATGGGTGGGATATTGGCCAAATCAAGGTCTTGTTAGTTGGTTTTTAAATATGAAAGAATAAAAAATACCCCAGAGGATTCTTTAAGTGCTGAGAAAGATAATTTGTTTAATTTAGTGGAAAGTTTAGTGGATTTAGCTTTGTCCACAATAAAAGTATTCTGGGAAATACTTACTTTTACGGTTGGTAGTGATAATAAAAGACCCTGTTCCTCTAAACTCTGTATTGATGCCATATGCTGGTGCTGCTTGTGTGTGTGTGTGTGTGTGTGTGTGTGTGTGTGTGTGTGTGTGTGTGGTGTGTTCAAGCACCTATGTATGTGTGGAAAGGGAAACAATCAGGTGCTTTATGACTCTCTGCCTTATTTCCTAAAGACAGGATCATCCACTGAATCCTAACGTCACCATTTCAGCTTGGCTGGCTTCAGCCAGCCTCTAGGACCCACCTGTCTCCACTTACCAGTGCTGGGGTTACAGTCACATGCATCCATGCATAGATTTCTATGAGGCTGCTAGGAATTCAGTATTTGGTCTTCATGTGTGATTAGCAGCAGTCTTACCCACTGAGCCATTTCTCCAACTTTGTGCCCTCTGATTTCTTTGTTTTTTTTTTTTTTTTTTAACTGAAGTTTCACTCTTGTGTCATTGAAAATGAACTCTGAAGAGGAAGAACAACTGACTAAGAAATGGCCCACTGGAAAACAGCAATGGCAAATTCAGAGAACGAGCCCCACTGTTTACTTGGCACTCCAAGTAGTTCCTCATATCCATAACCATCATTCCATTATAAATCACGTTATAAATGTTATAAAACCAAGTTCACTTGTTCTTTGTTTCAATATTTTCATGCCTCAAAACTATTGTGAATCTTAGAAAATAATTTGGAACTGTGCTTGAGTTTTTTATATTTTTATATCAATGGATCACAATATTCAATATCTAATATATATATATCACTATTCAATATCATATATATGTATAGGTATGTATATATATGTATGCAACGCAGATACTCCACAGACTATAAAAGTGATGACCACTATATTCAAATGGCATGTTTTTCTTATAGGGAAAAATATAACCAACAATTGTGAAATAATTATTTAATAACTCAAAACAGAATTGAATCCTGGTTAGTTAGAAAAAGAAAGATGCTCGAGAACAATGTGAAAAAGAGCATGACTTTACACTCTATGGGAAGGTTCCAGAAGAAGAAAGAAAAGAGTGTGTACATACAGCCCAGTGAGAAAGTAGAGTGCACGTAGCATGAGTCACTCTGACCCTTCAACACCTGGTGGTGCTTAATCAGAGTATACCTGGCCCCCAAATCCCTTACAAAGGCTGCCTAGACATGCATAGAGAAGTTGTTGATGCCATCATGATCAAAAGAAGCAAGGTGTTCTGGGTGAGCACCTTTGTGGCTCAGTGTGAGGAGCTTATGTTAGCCAGTGGGTGTGCCAGTGCTCTTAGGAAAAGGAGTGCACAGGCGAGATTATCAATGGTGCTGAGGATGGTGTGGCAGGGCACTGTAAGGATCCCTGAATCTGGATTTCAAAGAGAAAGACAGAGGCAAAAAAAGGAAGGTCAAAAGAAGCCTAGTGGTTAGCTTAAGAATGAAATACAGTGACAGCTAGAAGCTGTGGCCTCGCACAAGCTTGTAAGCAGATAAGCCCAGGATGGAGGCTGGTGCCAGCAGACTCTGTGAGGCAGTGAATTTTTCTGCGTTCAAAAACAAAAAAGATAAATAAATGGAATTATTTATCAAAAAATAAATGGAATTTTCTAAAGCTCAAAGAATATCATCCTAAGAAGAAAGGGCATCAAAACCTGAAAGCAAATGGCTCCACTCACAACAAGACAGTATTTTTATCCCTTACCCTGTTCCTCCTACAAACTTATACCCACCCCCAGGGGAAGGAAAGAGGGGTAAGCCAATGAGGAAGCTTTTCACCTATATGTCTGGATTATACACGAGCACTGTCTGAGAAATCCTTGCATGTTAACTATTTACACCTAATAAAATATGGTTATATTTGTGTGCATGAACAAAAGACTCAATGTCATAAAAGTATTTTGATTACAGAAAATAGTCCTGCATGTTCATATCCTTAACGTGAAAGCTTGGAAGATATATTTTTCTGGAGGTGATGGCTCAGACTGGTCTGATCCAGAATACCACAGTGCTCATGTTGAGAGACTTTGCTGTAACCAATGAGCTTCGTTTCTTGAGCCATAAAGTAAACATGCTTGTTCACTATCACACATGGAGAGAATCAAATGAGTATTTGCAGGTTCGGCCAAGGCTCTTCAGTGTCCTGATGGAACCCTCAAATGTCTAAGGGCAGTCAGACCAATTGTCTACTTGTCCATTAAGGAATGCTGACAAATTACCTCTTTGTAAAACCATTTATCCAAACTTCCACTTTGCCTGGAGATAGTCATCATACTCTTAAAGTCAGCATGACCATAAATACATTTGTTTATTTCATATGGCAACCCTGTCAGATAGGTTCTGTTATACCGAAGCCAAAGATCGGCAGTAGTCATCTTTCCAAGGCGCTCATTATGGACAAGAGTCAGTCAGCAGCTGATGATCAGAGCTACCCCCTTGGCTGTTTGCTGTAGCGTGGGTGTACTTTGTTCTCCAAGAGTTCATGTGTTAAAGGCTTGGCCGTCAGAGGGATGGGTTTGAGGTAATGGAACCTTTAAGAAGTGGAGCCTACAGTGAGGTAATTGTGACACGAAGTATCTACTCTCGAAAGGTATTGATGCTGGTCTCAAAGGATACATACGTTCCCTGAGGAGTAGATTGCAATGAAGCAAGAGCACTCATGAGCTTGGTCTCTCCTGCACACAGTTAGTTTCCTTCTTTATTCTCCACCATGTGATTCAGCCAAGAGAGTCTTCACTAGAGGCCAAATAGACAGGACTGCCATATCTTGGCTCCTACCTCTACAAAATTGTGAGCTAAATTAACTTTCCTGGAAAGCAGTGGGCTTGGTATTTTGTTACAACAGAAAATGAACTAACATAGTGTGACATAGTCTACTTCCTCTACTTCCTCTTTTCCTTTTCATTCCTTCAGTTATTTGTCTCCAGGGATGAATATATTCCATGTGCCATGCCCTACTGAGTAGCTAAATTCATTGCCAACCTGGATGGGACACGTTCCTCTAAATCCAATGCTGCACTTCCAGTTTTCAGTCTGGATTGTTCCGGAATACTTGGGTGTTTGCAGACTTACTAGATTGGGAGACAGATCTATTCTTGGATATAAATCAAAACCCCAACGGCACTTCTGTTTACACATCCCATTGACAATTTAAATTGGAGAATCCCCTCTCTCTCTTGTCCGTCGACCACACTTACATGGCTCTTTGTTCTCTGTACCCTGGGTTAAGCCTGGACTTACAGCCTCTGTTACCAGATCTACTCATCTTTTAAAGTTTTATCTCATTTTATTAAATACTTTGGAATTGGCATTGTGGTTATATATCAGCATTCCAGTGTTTGAGCCTACAGGAATAACCTTTAGCCATATTATTACAGTGTTTTAGGGGTGTGTAATCCTGTGCAGTTACCAGCTTCTTTTTTTAAAATAATAAAAATAAGTAATATAGAAATGATTAATTCTTCCCAAACTTCTGGGTATACTTATACCCTGCATGCATGTCAGTGCTGCATGTGTTTACTGTGCCTGTGGAGACCAGAAAAGGATGCTGGATCCCCTGGGACTGGAGTTATAGATGGGTGTGAGCTGCCATGGGGGTTCTGGGTCCTTTGGAAGAGCAGCCAGTGCTCTTAACTGCTGAGCCATCTCTCTAGCCTTGAGGTTCCTATTTTTTATTTTTTATATATCTCTGCCTATTAAAAATGAAGAAAAAATGAAGCAAGTGAGAAAGTCAACATGAATGTTCAATGTACAGCATGAACTAAGTTCTATTGACCACCATAATTGTACATGGAGAAGTCAACTTTGAGATGGGGCTGGCTGTGTAACCATATCTAGGATTCCTCTGCTACAGCCTACCCTCTGATCTACATGATCTACACTCTTAAACTTCATGCCTACTACTGTCTGACAACTTATTTAAGCCTTTACTTTCATTTTAAATGTCTCACAAAAGATTATAAAAACAATATCATGTTATTTTCATATATTTTTCCCCAAACTTCTCTCAAATTACATCAACTACTATGTTATTAAGTCATCTATATATTTGATTCATATGTGGCAACATTCCACAAATGTAGACTTTCTGCCCTAGATTTGAACCCATGGCCCGTACCAGAGGCCATCATATCTCCCTTCATCTAGATGGTTCCTAAGACTTTGTCATCCACAACTATGATTCTTGGAAACCCTGGCTGGTTTTAAAAAAATGTCTCTCACTTGGGGTTTTTCTCATGTTCCTACATGATTGAATTCAGTTGTGTGTGTGTGTGTGTGTGTGTGTGTGTGTGTGTGTGTGTGTGTGTGTGTGTGTGTGTGTGTGTGTGTGTGTGTGTCTGTGTTGTGTGTCTGTGTGTGTGTGTCTGTGTGTGTATTTGAGTACTCGGTTCCCAGCTTTTGCTATTGTTTTAAGAAGCTGTGAGAGCTTTGGGAAGCACACCTAAGAGTGTGAGTTACCAGGGTCTGTCCTTTAGATTTATAGCCTTGATGCTTGTGCAATTACCATGTCCCGGTTTGCTGAGATCTAGTCAGCAGGCTTACACTCCCACCCACACAGCCACTAGCAGCTCCTTCTCTTGCACACATTCTCCAGCACAATGCATAACTACACTGCCAAGCCATGAGTGAAACTACATTATCCCTTTAAGTTGCTTCTTTATCTGGCATTCAGGGTCATCAATGAGAAAAGTAACTATACAAATACTGTGACCTTGTCACTGAGTGCACTAATACAGGTGATGTCTAATCTGATCCTTTTGCTAAGATGATATATTCTTCAATCTAGAGTTGCCATTTCCCACCTTATAATGAGAGGCATTTGGAAAGGAGGTACTTTAGTTCTATATAAATAGCTTTTGTTTTAATCATAGTTTTCAGCTAGCAATTTTAACACCCATCATGAGTCCTGCCAGAATTAAATTGTTCTATGATGCTTACCAATCATTTAAGTTTACAGGATTCACTCTACAGCATTACAGTATTAATTAGAATTACACTCTAAACATGATCTTCATTTGTTTATAAATGGACTCGCTGATGCTTATTTTATTCTGTGGATTATGGCTTCTTTCTGCTATGTTTTTAAACTTTCTTTTACAAAGTGGTCAATATTTGGCCAGGGAACTTCTGTACCCTCTTGACACGTCTCCCTGTCATGAATATTGGCATATGCCTCACCTTTATGGGAGGGGCTCCCTGGTGGAGCCTTCTCTTCTCTCACCAATTCCATAGTTTCAGTTCCTTTTACTGAAGGACTGCAACAACAACAACAACAACAACAACAACAACAAAAAGTAGAACCTAGGCGCCATGTGTGCTCACATCATTAAAGTATCATAGATTCAGTGCCATCCTAGCAGAGAGAGTGAAAACACAAACGTAACCATGCAAATGCCTGTACACAGACATACCTGCCCCCATACATACTTTGTGTGTACTTGTATTCATACATCACACACTTAACTCTGATTCTAAGTTAATACCCCAATGTCATTAATACATCTTACCTACTCTCCTTGGAGAAGACACTGACACACATGATCCAAAGCATGTTTGCCCATTTGCTTGAGCCTATGGTTTACTTGAGGGTGGTTTCAGGATGTTGAGGGCATATTCCTTTGGAAAACAAATTCACTAGCCTTTTGCCTCTAGGCGTTGGCATATAGTAAAAAGTACTGTACTTTGAAGTTACTTGGGTCAGATTTATTTTTAACCCATTCATGCATAACACTTTTATGTTTCCTAATTATCAGCATTTCATTTTAAGCCCCATACCAACCTATGGACACATCCTGGTTGATGTTAAATTTTTAATATGGGGATATACCAACTACTGCCATAGTTTCAATGTTTCCCTAAGATGCTCTCTCATTCAAAGTTAGAAATATTTATTTGAATATTTCTCCCTTTATCCAGTTATCCCAAACAAGGTCTGACTATCTCTTATTCTGGAAGAAGATGGAATGATCAATGCTCACCCAATTCATCCCCCTGGCTAGCTCAGAATTCCTTCTGAAGGAGGCAAACATTGTTTCAGCATTGGTTTGTGGTCCAGATAACTCTGTATTTACTTCTTCCTACCCAGTAGTTCAAGTCTTAGAATTCCTGTTTTGTTCTCTAACAGAAACTGTCTTCTGACAAGCTCTTTCTTATCACAGTACTTCTTAAAATAGTAATAACAAGAACAAACAAAATGAAAAACAACAACAAAACCAACAGAAATAAAAAAAAAAAACAAAACCCTTTTCTTATGGAAGCTTTATAAAGTGTCAATTTGTCCAGATCGAATTGTTTGCCCCAGAATTACCATTTTTGAACAGCTGTATAGTTCTGCTTAGGTTTCAAGAAAGACTCCTGGGTGCGAATCTGAAGGTGAAAGTAAAAAAAAGAGCTGACTCGTAGCTGACACACTATTGACATCTTTTCAGCCATCCACAGGGCAAAGCAGTGTTGACCAGCACATGCTAAACCCCTAGCTTCTGTCTTCAGCTTTGACGACACCAGGCTTGATTGTATGTGTTAGCTCTTCAATAAGGAGTCCTGTTTCTGTAAACCACCCACGCTATCAAGATAAGAGGTGAAACAAGACCTGGCATGAGTTTCATCCCTCTTTGTATTTATGGCTCCCCCAACTCTGGTTCCTTGTCTCCAACAAGGATGCTCATCAAAATCTAGTGTTAGATACAAAGGCAACAAACGTCACACACTCTAACTAATGAATGCTCACAGATGCTCAAGGTCAAACGGTACATGTGGATATGCACATACTTGTGCCATATCTCTGTACATATGTGATGTATACTCTGCTGCCACTCTGCCCCGTACAGAATTTTGGTATTTTTCAGTGAGTGCTTTATAACAAGTACCTGAAAAGCTGGGATGCCCTAGGAACTGGGGAATAGTTAGAAGAGGGGTGGGTTTTGAGTTAATATGTATATGCCTTAAAGGTACTAGCTCTGAGTGAAGCCCAAGGGAAGGTTAGGTCCTTCCTAAGAATGGATCCATCCACACAAGAACCCTGGCCCTTCCGGTGAAACTGTTCTCCCTTTCTCACTTTACAGATGGGTTAGTTTTGCTAGCCTGCTTTCTCACATCTGGGGAATCCAGCACATCTCTCTTCTTCCTGTCTATCCTTTTGAACACCTTTGATCTCAAAGGGCCTTTGCTATGACTAAAGAGCTGTCTGATGCACCCTTTTGATTTTTCTGAGGAGTTAAGGACTGATTTTGCAACCCCTACCCACCCCAGCCTTGGCCCTTGTTCTGGGGCTGCTGTAAGCTTGGGGTTTGCTTTGAAGTCATTTCCTACCATTTGCCATTTTGAAACCTGACAAGTTCTAGCTCTGCACAGCTTATCAGCCCTCCCCTTCCTTGCTTAACTCACGTTTTAATTTACTCCTAACAGCAAGCGGAAACCAGGAGGCAGCTTAACATTTTGCCTGAAAACTTCCGGAGTACATCACCCAGATCAACAGTTACATATCCTACATTTCAGGCTATGGCTAGGATACTTGGTTTAACCCCTTTGACCCTGCCCCACCCCAACCCTCTAGTATCCCTGCCTCTACTTTCATATCATCTATGTTCTACTAACTTTTAATCCTCTCATGGGCTCATGGGCTCTAGCATCCTCAGTTCTATGTACGCTCCAAATTATTTTTGGTTGGGAGCCTAATCTTTAACAGTTGAGACATCTCTCCAGACCTATACACTCCAAATTAAACACAGAAATCTAAAACTTCAAAGTCACGATCCACACATGCCAGCCACATGGCACAAAGTTACGGGGCTTAACCAATAACTTTTGGGTTGCATTTGAGACCTGCTATATGGGAAAGAATTCATGCCTGGTAATGTTAACCTTGTCAAAAAAATGCCTTAGGCAATCATAGTCCCTGATGGAAAACCTATTGCTACCTTGATCTTCTCAATGGACATGTTGCCAAACTACCTTCTAAATCTTTATCTTTATACACATAGATTAGTGCAGCCCTCAACCTCGGCCAAACTGCTCTCTGCAGTGATCAGCATTTAGTGCAGAGACTCTTAACTAGTCAATAATAAATGACTGAGAATAAATGACTAGTGATTTTTCACCCCTAAATGGGACACTTACATCAAAGGTCCTTACCCAAGGCTTGAGGAGCATTGGAGAAGAGGCTGAAGAAAGAAAGGAAGAACCGAGAGGATGAAGAGAAAGCCTGTGGAACACTGACTTCTGGGCAGTAATGGCTCATGAACTCACACTGCTATGTTTACTGCATAAAGACCTGCAGGAAATCAAGCTAATGAGTCAACATCCCAACAGAAAGCCCTGTGTGGGTTATAAAAACAAACAAACATAAAATAGGAGAGGACATGAAGGAAGGTGTCCAAGGTGAGTAGACAAGGGGAGTCTGTTTACCTATTATCAAGATATATTGCTCAGGAGGTTGGAGAGGTAGCTCAGCAGCAAAGAGTGCTTGCTGCTCTTCTGGAGTTCAATTCCAGTACTCACATGGACAGCTCACAACTGATGGTGGTTCCAGTTCCGGAGAATCTAGTGCCCTCCTCATACACATGTGGCATATATTCCACAGACACCCATAAATACAAACAAAATTAAAACAAATCTATAAAATTAAGTTGTCTACATGTATGAAATTGTCAAAGTATCGATAAAAGATTATATCTGCCTAGACAAAGTAATCAGCCCTTAATAATTCTGCATCACCAAGGTCTGTCAGATGATTCTGGGCCAGAAGGCTGAAGATTTGATGCTCCAACATTCTGTAGTATAGGGACTGCCCAGGTGTTCATCGGTCTCTATAAATTGGCTAAGTTTTAGAAGCTATGCTTTGTGTGTCCCATAATTTCAGTTAACTCAGTCATTCTGGATTTCTGACGGGGTTGAAAACCTATAGTCTCATAGCCAATCCTGGCTATTCACTTTGAGAGAAAAGATCTGAGTGGATGGTTTTCAGCTGACATTCTTTCTAAAGCCAAGAAAAAAGCCAGGTTCAGAACTAAGTGTTTTAGTTAGGAGAGATGACAGAGGTTCTGGTTAGTCAACAAAATGATGGACTGGGTATTAGGACTATCTTGTACCTCACTGATACAAATAGGCATAATTATGCTCTAATTGTATTTAGAGAGAAAAGCTTTATTTTAATAGGAAGGGTGATGTGTAGGAGGAGCCAAGGGGGAAGGAGTACCGAGAGGAAGAGATGGAGTAAGGAGAGGAGAAGAAGAAGGAGAGGAGAAGCTGGGTGATGAGAGAGAGAAAGAGAGAGAAAGAGGAGGGGGCATGGAGGCAGATGTTCACGTGTCTCCACCAGTCAAAGATAGTTGATATATCTAGGTATGGTATTGGGTTACACTTTTGATTGAGCAATACCAAACTTATAAAGCCTTTGTTTAACATTTTAAAAAAATTGTATAAAAGCAAAAAGGGAAAGGGGGCATGGGATAGGGGTTTTCTAGGGAGGGGAAATGGGGAAAGGGGATGGCATCTGAAATGTTAATAAAATAGCCAATAAAAAAAGATATTCCAATAAAAAGAAAGAAGGTAGCCATCTGTAAGTCAGAAGGAAAGACCTCCCCAGAATTGTAAGAAGATAAGTTTTTGTCTGCTTTGTAAATTGCTTAGCTTGTTTAATGGCTATTTAAATAGCTATTCCTATTTTACTATAGCAACCTGAGGCAGCCGATTAAAGCCAATGGACAGAGCCAATAATCCTGGAAATACCAATAAGCCTCCAAACATAATTAAGAAATAGTCAACATTTACAAACAGATTCCAGAAGGACTGTAGATTAAATATTTTTGACCACTCCCTCAATTTTCACATCCTCACTCTATGACAACAAATATGGACAGTACTTCTCCTGTGTCCATTCCACCATTATATGTTGACACATGAGAAGAAATTAGCCTGGATCCTGAGTCATGAGGTCCAGATCTTAAGAGACACTACACGCAGAGAGACCCCAGCTTCAGCATCCACACCTGACTCAGATGTTAAGTTTCCAAACTTGGAGCTAATGCAGGGATGGAATGAGACTTTGGGGGACTTTGGCAGGCCATGCATCCTCTTGGAATGTGAGAATGAGGTGGATTGCCAGGGCTCAGAGAGCAAATTGTGGCCCGCAGGCAATGATCCCCTGTTCTCAGGGAGTCTTAAATTTGCATAATCTTCTCTTTCGATGGCTGGGTTTATTTGCACACGGCAGACAGAACTACAAGTGGACAAGTCTAACATCTTCCTGAAATTAAGTGACAAGAGGAACATGACATCTATCTGGAGCCCTCCCTCTCCCACTGACTCTAAGGTAACCTCTTCCATGCTGTGGATTCACATAATGGAAAAAAATACATGGCAGTATTCGACGTCTTTGGTTAATAGCCGCTGAGGACCAGAGCTCTGCCAAGCACTACATAAATGGATTTGGAGGCAGACACTCAGCTGGACAAGCCTTGCGATGATTTGAGCCCTAGACAAAAGCTTCATTGCAGGTTATGAAAAATCTTGATCCAGAAAAATCCACCTGAATCACCTGGATTTTGGACTCACAGCTCTGGGATAATGAATGTTTGGTTATTGTGGCCACTAAGCTTTGGTACAATTCCTTGTGCTCCAGAAAATAACTCAGGCATTTGTCATCATTGTATTCCTTCTTAAAATGTTTCCAATGTGCCCTTAAGTTTGTCTTCTATCTAACATTTACTTCTGCCCTCCACATTTTAGTCAATTAGGAGTTAATAGTTAGTCTTAAATGAGTTAAAAGTAAATATATCTATGACTTATACAGTTATTAGTGGTATAATATATTATAATCCATATTAACTATTTATATACTATATTCACCAAAGAGAAAAATTAGTTTATTAACAGCACATTGGGTATACTCAAGAGGAGAGTGGAAAACGCAATTGCTTCATGTACCTGTCACCCAGCTTTAATGCTGTTGTCAGTACTGACATAACAACTTGTGGTCAGTGACTTTTCATCTCTACCTCTTTCTACCCTTCCCAAAGTGTGTGTGTGTGTGTGTGTGTGTGTGTGTGTGTGTGTGTGTGTTGCTCTCCACCGGTGCATTAACACCATCAAGTAACCTTGAAGAACAAGCTGTCCAACAGTGAAGGTTAGATGACATCAAATGTGCTATGTATTTTATGTAACTCTCCTTCAGGTCCCCAAGTCCTTCAGAAAACTCTGATAGGGAGGAAAGAGTTTGGACAGCATAAAACACAGTGAAATAGTGCAGAAAAATGCCCTGACGGATAGGAAGTGAAAGCTGAGAAGAACTTGAGAATTCAATAGAGCAAGAATGAGAAGCCAGAGTTCATCAAAATGGAAGTGACATCCTCTCCCACCAACAGCCAGCAGGAATCAATGCAGCCATTGGTAAAGGCTCCAGGCTTCCAACGACATGTGAGAAGCAAGGCCAGAAAAGTTGGGTTTTGTTGTTGTTGTTGGCTTGTTTTTGTTTTGTTTTTTGCTTAAAGTAATGCAAGGAAAGGTAATTCTAGAAATAAAGAGTACATATAATTATATTTGTAAAGGGAAGAGCCTCCAAGAGGCTGTTTGTTTATACACCCAGATGCAGACTCATTTAAGACACAGTTATTATGATTTGAGTATGGTCTATGGGTGACTTCCTTCTATAAAGTTTCTGTGTCATATTCTAGGTCCAAATGAGGCTATGTGAAGAAGTGATGGAACCTTCAAGACATATAGAGCCTAGTGAGGACTCTTCAGGTAACTAGGGATGTGCTCTCAAACAGGACTGACAGAGTAGTCTTGTGATTTCACCTTTCCACATACTTTTACCACTGCATGTCATCCACTTTGGCCCTCGCCAGAGCAGAGTCAGTGCCAGTACCATGCTACAGAACTGTGAGATTTTATTTATGCAACATGTAGACACAGGTATTTCATTACAGTATCAGAAAACATTAACACACACTTCCTGTGCTAGAGTCAAGAACAATACAACTGCTAATGCTTGGTACATTTGTGATGAGATTTGTAAAGGAAGGGAGGGGATAATAAATTTTTAGATCTGGTTTTACTGTATCAGAGAATATGATTAAGAATCCATCATGTGGCTGGAGAGATGACTCAGCAGTTAAGAGCACTGGCTGTTCTTCCAGAGGTCCTGAGTTCAATTCCCAGCAACAACATGGTGGCTCACAACCATTTGCAATAGGGTCTGATGTCCTCTTCTGGCATTTGTCAGTGACAGCATACTCATATATATATAATAAACAAATATTTAAAACATGAGTCTATCATGGTGAGACAGCTTGAAAGCAAGCAGTAGGCATTCTGGCTAGAGCAGCTGAGAGCTCCTGGCTTGGTACAATACTAGCTGGGAATGTTGCATGAGTTTTTTGAAACCTCATACCCCACCTCCAGTGACAGACTTCCTTCAACAGGGGCACATTTTCTAATGGTCCTTCCAAATAGTTCCAACCACTGGGACCAAGTCTTCAAATATATTAACCTTTGGGGATCATTCTAATTCAGACCACCATGGTGTTATTTCAGTTCCCCATTGCCCTTAAATTTAGCATCCATGAGAGAAATCGATAGTACATCAGATATGATGGCGCCTATTATATATGCAGAATATATATGTGACTATTTAGCCACAAATTTCTCATGGAGGACTATAAACAATACAATAATGAACCAAGAGTGTTGTATTCGACTGACATTATAGAAAGAGTGTTGATCTCAGCTTGTGAGCTGGTCCAGCTAAGTGAGGTTGAAATGAATTAATACAACATCTAAAAGTTACAAAACCCCACAATAAATTAATCTGACTCACAATGACTCTAATTATTGTTAAACCCAGGAACTGCACACACAAACACACACACACACACACACACACACACACACACCTGAAACTGCAGAGAACAATGCTGTTTTATGTATGAGCTCTGTATCATGGCTTAAGAAACCTGGCTTTGCCCATAACAGCACTCATGAATCATGACTACACCTCCAACCAGAGAGTTTTGTTTCAATCACTAACTCACTACACTGAAGGAATACTTTATTTTTTCTTAGCTTTTATTGCCAAATACAGAGGGACAATATTACAGAGCAATTTCTTCTCTGCTTCCCTCAGCAATGATAAACCAAAAGTATGGACAAGCAAGGGGAAGGTAGCTATGGTCAAAAGACAACCGACTTTACAGTGTAGAATTCCTTTTTTAAATAAAAGAAGTATGCTTCTCTGGAATCAGTGTTAACTTATTCTTGATTTCCAGATTCATGATAGTTCAGTGGACATTGTCCTATGACAGCCAATACCTTACATCTTGTTGCTCCCTCATGGATTAGTAACTGTAGATTTAAAAGTTATAAATCATCCACTCCCAGCAGCCAATCAGTTTTGAGCCTAACAAAACAAGAACTAAACAACTTAATATTGGTGTAAGATAAACACTATATGGAAGTACATCTGTGACTATATATCTATATCATATAGTTACAAACTATATGCATGTGTATGTGTAGGATATAGATAAATGTAGGACCTAGAAGTGGGTGTGTATGAGTGTGTGAATATGTGTGAATCTCTCTCTCTCTCTCTCTCTCTCTCTCTCTCTCTCTCTCTCTCTGTGTGTGTGTGTGTGTATACTGGAAGGAGGACAGAACAAGAGAGAAGAAAGAGGCAGTGTGAGGGGGGATTGAGGTACACAATGCTCACACAGTAGGTGTTTACCTTCTCTATCAGCTTTGTGCCATCTTCATCTTGGCTATATGAACTATAAAATCTTCATTTCCCCACTTCTTATCTATTTTCTTTCTAACATTTAAGAGCCTTTCTGACTCTTCCTGACTCTACTGGCCCTCAGCATTCTCCTTGTACTCTGTGTCCTTCTGGCGTGCCGCTTAACGCACCACATGACTTAGCATTTAACAACACATTTTAGTTGCTCTCTGGAGGTTTCACCTGTCAGTTTTGTCTACACGGGCAGGGACTCTCAAGTATCTTTATGCATTACATATCTTCCTTTACTGTCTCTCTCATGGATGCTAAACTAAAGGACAATGGAAACGGAAATAACACTGTGGTGGTTGGCTTGGGATTGACCCCTGGGGCTAATAATATATTTGAAGATTTGGTTCCCAGTTGCTGAAATTGGAAAGGAAGAATTAGTAGATGTGGCCCTGTTGGAGGAGGTCTGTCACTGAGAGTGGGCTATGAGAGTTCAAAAAACCCATGCAACAATCCCCTCAAAGGTTGGACCAAAATAGAAGCTCTCAACCACTTCAGCCAGCATGCCTGCTGCCTGCTTCCATGTTGCCCCGCCATGACAGACTCTTAACTCTCTGAAACTGTAAGCCCAACTGAACACTTTCTTTTCTAAGTTGCCTTGCTTCTTGGTGTTTTATCACAACAGTAGATGAATAACTAAGACACGGTCCTAAAATTGTAACCTAAGACCCTTAGACTGTTTCTGTGCTACTCAGAGGCCCATGCTATTTACACGAGACACACCACAGCTTAGGAGTTGGTGCCACACTCTGAATTCCAGCTCTCCAGTCCTCCAGTCATGTGATCTTGAGCGGATCTCCTCTGCCCAGGTTTATTATCTACAACACAAGGATAATTGTGGCATCTCCCTCAGATTGCTGTGAGAACTAAGTAGATCAAATTAGGGAGCATTGTATCCAGTATCTGGTATACGGAAATCAGATTAAAGATGATGACTATTTTTCTTTGGATAAAAATCATAGCATAGATGCCCAAGTTGGCATCTCACACAGAGAGTTGGCTCACATTGATTTAAAAAGGCCAAAGTCGTTTTAAGATCAGCCTCTGGAATACATGTGATCTGTTTGAGCTAACTGGAAAGAGAGGTCCTCATTTAAAAGAACAAGGTTTATTGTGAGCACAGAGCAAAGGTGATTAAGGTTAGTCTATGCCCAAATCCTCAAGTAATATCCTTCCCAAATCCTAGACTTTTTTTTTTTTTAGATCCCGACTGAAAAAAAAAAACTTTAGATGATGTTCCCATGGTCAAATTGGTTGTAGGAGCATTCAGCCTAAAATCTTAACCAGTGTTCTATGGTTAGTCTGCCTAACAGTGCAAAACAGTGTGTTGTTAAGTTGGCGGAAATGCAGCTTATACTAAGAAAACATATGTAGTAAGCGTACAAGCATACAATTATATACAGTGTGTGATTTCATATATTAATGTAGCCACAAATTTATTGATCTATGAAGGGTGAAATAACTGCCTATATATTCAAAATTTGGAGTAAAAAAAAAAAACAAAAATAAAACCTATTTATCACAGGCTAAGATGTGAATGTAAGAATAATCTTTCTGAAGAACATGCACCATTACCTTGCAATTGCTCTCCAGGCCTCGGAACCAGGATGACACAACCAAACCAGTTTGCTGTGCTGAAATGAAATGATCCTGAAGAGTGGAGTGTAACCAACACAATATGGAATTTCAGCTCTAAGTGTGTGAGTAGAAATTCCACTTCCTAATAAAACACTTGCAGGAACAAGTTTTTTTGTGAAGAGATGCATTTGTGCGTCTCAGAGGCTTAAGAATCAGACAGGCTTATTTGGAAGTAACTTATGCCACAAACACGATCATAATTTAATGTCCTATGTTAATATAACCCCTAAAGTATATTTTGTAAAGATTATTTAGCATGTATCTGAAATACAAGAACAAACAAGAGGCATGTATGAACTTCACCTGCTTTACGCATATAATTACATTGAAGACTTACAAATAGGAAGCCATTTCTCTGAGCTTATTAAATTATCAGCTAAATGAAACTCAAACTTGAACCTCCTAACCATTCATTTCTAGTTTCCTTATTAATCGAAAAATATAATTAGATTTATTATGGCATTTTATGCACATATATTATATATTTCAAACATGTATCCTCCTCCATCGCCCTCTCTTGACCCCTTTCTTCCTTGTTGAAACTTTTCCTCGAATTGGTTCATCTGTTTTCCTTTTTTCTTTTAAATCTACATTCTTCATATAAGACAAAGCTTACAATACTTGTATTTCTGAGTCTGGTTTATTTTGCTTAGCATGATAATCTCTAGTTCCATACATTGTCCCACAGTCAAGATCATTTCATTGCTCATGGCTGAATAATATTCTACTGAATACATCTATATTCAGTATATATATATATATATATATATATATATATATATATATATATATTCTTTAAATATATATATATATTAAGACTAATAAAAATGCAAAGCAAGATGAAATTTTGTTGGGTGGAAAGTCTTTTTTTTTCCTATTTGTATGTGTGTACATGTACATGAGTGTTTGGGTGTGAGGGAGTAGGGAGTGCACATGGGCTGGTGTGTATGTGGGGTTTGGGGGAAGATGTGTGTGCACGAACACTTAAAGGGTGAACCTCGAAAATTCATTTCCTAGCTAAGTATGTTGGCACACATTATCTATAATCCCAGGACTTGGAAGTCTGAGGCTTCCTCTGGATCAGTACAGATGTTAGCAGCTGGCCTTTAGGTAAAACCGTATATACAGAAAGCATCACTCTTGGCTTCTTTCTCCTTCTAGATGAGTGCACTCTGAACCTGCTCTCCTACAGAGACTTCTCATGGAGAGTAGCTGACTGGTCTAATGCTGAGTTTCCTGGTTTCTGAGGAGTCTCCATCAGAACCTCCACCCACCCAAGTCAAGCTTTTCTGAGGACATGTCTGTTTCTTCACTCCCTGTTGCCCGGGGGGGGGGGGGGAGCAGGTGGCATCAGGAACCTGGACACTGTTATTAAATGTACAGTATGAGAAGGCATTTGCCTGGAAGAACTAGAAAGCACCATCCACAATTTGTCCTGATAGTGGACCAAAAACCTTCGTGGAGACTCCAGGATTAAAAAAACAAAAACAAAAACAAACAAACAAACAAAAACAAACCAACCAACCAACTAATTTCACCACTTTTTCTTAAGGCATTCCTTTAAGAACTTGAACTTGTTTAATCATAGTAGAAACCAATCAACTTGTACTTAAATGATTGAGTATGGGACCCCATGGGTCCCTTTAAAATATGAACACCCTTGCAGTAGAGTTCACAAAGCCACGAAGAGCTAGCAAGCTAAACTGAAAAAGAGCTGGCCAGTCTTTGTTTGTCCGTGTGAATGTTTAAATGTAAAACAATCCCTCCACTCGAATGCTTTTGTTTGGGTTTGCTTTTAAAGTAAATGTTTATTATACTAAATTCCACTTCTAATTGGCAAGGAAGAAAAGAGGAAAGTGTGACTCTTTAAAAAGCAAGAACTTCACGTATCTCTCATTTATGGGATTATGTCAAAGGGAATAAAAAATTTTCCATTTTAAGTATATTTATATATGGGCCAAAGGAGGACTGAAAAGTAAAATTTAGTCTGAAAGAAAGGAAAAATAATCCAAGGAAAATTCCTCTGCGGAGAACCACTAGTAATTTTTAACATGAGAAAGGCTAGTTAAGAAGAAAGGAAAGGACAGATAAAGGGGTCTTCAGAGAGGACTCTGGGCTATGAGTGTCTGCTGACAAAGTATAGGGCCCTGAGCTCCAAGCCTAGCACCAGATAAAACCTGAGCATAAGCAAACAGTACTTGTAACTCTAGCACTCTGGGTGGTAACAGCAGGAGATAGCTGGGGCTTGCCAACTGCCAGCCTAGTCATATGTACAGTAACAGAGCCATCTCAAGGAAGTCTTACAGAGACCTGACAGAGCAGGACCCCCAGTGTCCTCTGTGTTTCACACACATGTATGCACACTTCACACAGACACACACAGACACACACAGACACACACAGACACACACACTCCCACCGTATAACCACACATTCCTCTATCTCCCAATTTTTTTAATTTACAAAAAGATTTTAAAGGGATGGAAATAAGCCTCCCATCTTTTCCCATAAGAGCTCATAGCCTGGGCGTTTACTCTAGCCAGACTTTATGGCCTTAAGGATAAGTAGATATTAAGACATCTAACGAGAGTCAGTTCATTTATGCTGTGCAAAACATAACTATTAAATATTTGACAAGTTCTGCTAGCTTGAAAATAGAAAGGCATGAACGTCGTATCCCCAACATAAGCATGGGTCCAGGCCGTATAGTTTTCCTGTGGCTCTGAATCTCTAAACATCTCAGCCAGGCTCCTGCTCAGGGATGAGGGGTTCTGAGTCACCAGAACAATGTTCCTTTTACTGTGTCCTTTTTAAAATTTCTTTAATTTAATTTCTTAAAATGATGTTTTTTTTTTTTTTAAATTAGGCTTAAATGAATGGATCTTATTTAAATTCATCTTAAAAGCATCCTATGAAATGAAACTTTGGGTAGCTCTAGAAACTGGATTTCTTTCTTAAAATGTTGATACATTTCAATCACATTAATTTGGCATTATACTTAAAATAAAACTAGACCAACAAAAGCTACTGTGTCTAGAGGGGAAATGGAAACCCGAGGCAAACTTGAAAGCATCTGGGGAAGAAAAAGTAATCTAAATGTTCACTTCTTCAAAAGTTATTAGCAGCAAATAGTTGGCATTGGAACCTCTTTTGCCTGCAACTTAAATGCAAACTCCCTGAAAGCAAGGAGTGTGTTTGTCATCTTGGTAATGTTTCCAAGGCTCATCATGGTGTCTGATACTCGTTAGGTGTTTATCCTGCATGCCAATGAATGGCTGAGTGAAGAAGCAAAAGAAAACTAAATAAATGTGTCCTCACCATACGGAAATGTCTGTCTGCTAAGTGGTACAAAAAAAGCAGCCAAATCTAGGAAATGATCAGGTTATATAGACTCCAAGATAACAAGCGTGCATTTGTCAGGGCCAAAGGGGTCAGGCTGCTGGGAAGGTGTCATACTCTGAATCTTAAATGTCCTGTGAAGCTATTGAGAAGAGATGGGGCCTACGTGGAGAAAGTTAGCTAGCAGAGTGCACACTCTGGACTTTTCCTGTCTCTGTCTTTGCTTTCTGGCTACAGGCCTCTTTTGTCATACGTACCCACCTGTCTGTACTGTACTTACATCCCTGGAAGAATATAGTCAAAACACCATTGACTAAAAACCTCCGAATTTATGAACCAAATATATCTTTTTCTTCTTATAAATCTATTATCTCAGGGTTTTTGCTTTTGTTTTTGTTTGTTTGTTTGTTTTGTTTTGTCATAACAACAAAAAGCTAGCACTGAAGACTGGCTGCCCACAAGGCTACTCCATTAAAACTCAAGTGATATCTTACAGGATGTTGCCATTAAAGGCACCTCTCCAGAGATGCTTCTCTCACCGAAACCTTACCACTAAAAGCTGCTGGGCAATAACTTGACACCGTGGAAATCTGTCCAGTGTACCAAGCTGGGCTACCTGATTCCAAAGAGTCAACGAGATTCTCATCGCCAAAGGTTCCTTTCCAAGAGTTAGAGGACATGCCATTCTCATAGCTTGCCCCCGTGGTGAGGGGGTTTAAATAAACACACAGCTCCAGCCCTGGCCTCACTGGCTAGGAATTCTCTGAGACTCCGGTTACAGATCAGTCAGAAGAGCAACTTGACCTCCAGGAAGGCTCAGCCTTGGAACTCTTTGAGGAGGGTAATCTCAAGATGAATGTTTTCCCCATTTAAAACAGATTTTAACTAAAAATAGCAGCAACCGCCCCTACTTATCCCAGAGCTGGAGGCTGTGAAGGGATTATGCTGCTGCTAAGAAACAGTGGCCACATGGCTGGCCGGCAAGGTTGTCGTGGAAGGTGGGGGACCACGGAGTCAGCATCTGCTGCTTGCGCGGTCTGTCTCCTTTTAACAGTAAAAGGTGCAATTAGTTTGACTCTTTGGGAACAACAAACAGAAGTTCAGTACTTTCAACTATTCATATTTTGGCATTTAATACTCTTGAAGGGTTTTAAGCACTTGAAAGGTCATTGATTCATGGGCTGCAAAATTCCCATTTATTGTTAACATTTTTTTTGTGTGGGGGAAATGGAGGGATTTAATTGACATTACCAAGGTCATAAGCAAAAAAGCAGAGAGCCTCGGTGAAGCCTATCTACTTCTAATTGCTTTAAAAGTTGGCTCGTATAAAGAGAAAAGACAGTAGGATGAAAGACGGCTTTGGGGGATGAAAAAGAGAAACCTCGTCTTTCAATGCCTAGAGGTTTGTGTGCACTCCAAAGACGAACATTTTATTTTAGGCATAGAGCTTACAGAATGATCTTCACTGTTTGCTAGTTACCTTCCGAACTTGGAAAACCAGATGGAGTAATCTCGAAAGTGCTATTTTGTAACATTTACCTGCATGAGTCTAATTTGTCAAAGGGAGTTTCGCGATTTGAGAGCATATTTAAATAGCAGTATGGATCTTAAGAGGCACCTTCCCCATCATAGCACTTACTGAGCCAGCATTTACTGAGATCTTGTTAGGGGCTAACTTCATCCCATTTAATCCTTATAAATCACCGGAGGGGGAGGTGCTACTGATATTAGGTTCAGTTTAGTGTGTGTGTGTGTGTGTGTGTGTGTGTGTGTGTGTGGTGTAGGTATGTGATGTACACACACAAGTCTCTGCGCAGTATACATAACGATGTATATATGAAGAGGCCTGAAGAAGATACTGGGTGTTCTGCTGTATAGTCCTTTGTCTTATTCCCTCAAAATAGAGTTTAAGCTGATGCTGGTACTTGCCTGGCAGTCAGCAAGCCCCAGTGATCGTCCTGTCCTGACCCCACAGGCTGAGGTTACCGGTGAATATGAGACCAAGTCTCTGTGTTTTGTTTTGTTTGTTTTGATTTTGCAGAATGTTTTTGTTGTTGTTTTTTTTTTTTTTTACATGAGTGTGGGGATCATAACTCAGGGTCTCCTGTTTGAAGAACAGAGGCTCTTACTCACTGAGACATCTGCATAGTCCCCACTAAGTCCATTTCATGAGGGAAGAAATAAATAGAAATAAAAGCGTTCATTGATTTCCTAAGGTCACAAAAATGGTGAGGGTTAGAAGCTAAATGCAAGCAAGCCGAGCACTTGTGCAAAACAAGAGAGCCAGACCAGCATGCCAATCAACCCCACAGTCCTTGGCGAAGGCTGCTCTCTAGTCCCTAAAAATCTTCTTCTCCTGTACTTTCTAAAGCTCAACAATGATGATAACAGCTTTCACAAAACATTGATTCAATTCTGTGTTAGCTTTTATTTCTTGAGCTTTCCTTATTTCTGTGGTAGTCTTCACTGGCCTGATCTCTGGGGTTGTTCTACAGCTTCATACATATTTGTAGTGACGTGAATTCAAAACCTTACGCTATTTCACATGGGGTTTGTTGAGGGCATATGTGTAATTCTTCCAAGCCTCCTTCACACTGCATTCAGTGAATGGTCCCTAAAGTCCGAGCTAGGAATGCTTTGTTGGAAAGTAAAAGGAATTTGGAAATTAGCCTAAACTTCTCAGTTTACAACTTATGGAAGTGAGCCTGAGAGAAACAATGTTTTTCTTCCTCTGGATTAAGTTCAGGGCCTTGAACATGCTAAGCTTGTGCTTCACCAGTGAGCTTACTACACACTGAGGTCCTTAAGTAAGTTCTGGGAGCCTCCCACTGAGTTCCACATAGAATGATGTATCCAGGTTGCTGCAGTCCCATGCTTGTCCTCAGTCACTGCCTGAGCTATACCTCAAGTTGATGCACATGTGGCTAATATCCTTTTTCCTATGTGTAACCAGAGTCACAGAGTGAGAACCAGGTAGGAGCGAGGCCAAGCTGATGTGGGCAGAAGTCCCTGGTTGCTACCAGTGCTGTCTCCCCACAGTCCAGTTTGAATCCATGATATTTTATCTGCACTCTAAAAGGTACATAAATGTCACTTTGGGTTTCCTTGCCTTCTGGTGCTTGGTGCAAGCTTTAGGTAAGCCTTTGTGCTCCTTGGGGCTCTCTCTTTGAGCATCCATCTTCTTCAAGTTTTCCTCAGAGGCAGTCAATCTCTCTCTCTCTCTCTCTCTCTCTCTCTCTCTCTCTCTCTCTCCTCTCCCTCCCTCTCTCTAAACCACACTATCATTACTTAAGTATTTAATCATTAATGTCAGTAAGTATATATATGGCTTGCTGAGCCAAACTTGGAGAAGATACACAGTTAAGGACACAACTAATAAATATACCAGGGTACATCAGGTTATGAGGAGTTCCGAATGACAGAGCAAGGGGGATATAAATTTTAGAAGAACTTTCATTTCTTGACTGGGATGCAGGAGTCTACACAGGATTGGCATAGAGCTACCGGGTAGGGTCTGCTACAGAATAGGGTGAGGGGGGAGTGCTAAATTTTTACTTCAGGGAGTTAGAAAATGGCTAAGGGTTTATGGGAATCCTAAGGAACTCAGCCAATATGTGACTCCCCAAAGGATCCTTTTATCTTGGTCAATGGTACAAGTGGTTTTCAGAGCAAAAGAATCGAAATGCAGCAATGGGAGGAACACAAGGATGATATTCTATTGGATGGACTATAAGGAATATAAGGTGGATGAGCACACTCTGAGTGTGTTATCGTACTCCTGTGCACGAAACTGTCAAAGATCAAACTAATTTGATAAAAGATTTTCACTTCATTGAGAAACAGACTTAATTCAACTGACCAGTGACAATTACGTAAAGACTTCAAACTCAAAAGATCCAAACAGAACTGAGAGAGGAATGGATGCCAGTTTAATTGCCACTTTTGAATAAATTGTCTTATTCTGTAATATCATGACTGCGTGGAGATTTTTTAGAGGCTTGTTAGATAAATGCCAGATGAAGCATCACTTCTCCAATCAGAAAACAAAATATAAAATAAAGTAAAAACCTGTCAGTTTTGGTTCTACTCATTCTAGTTAATTGTATATGAGCCTTTCTTTTCCTTTCTAAATACTGGTGTCCCCATGAATCTGGTGAGTATAAAAAATTTGGTAAAAAGAAGAGATGGCTTCAAAATATTTGACAATATGAAATGTTATTGGGGAAACTAGATGTGTTTGTTCTGAGAAACAGGAACTCTCAGCAAACACACTCTTCAGTCAGTGTGACCCACTCATGGATGCTGACATGCTGTGACTCCTGGGTCAGACACAAAGGACATGCAATAGCAGGATCTTCCTGTCTCTTGCCATGTTTTCACAGGACAACTCCAGGTTGGTGGGAGCTAAGCATGTACATACAGTGAGTTGCTTGATCGGAGAGGAATCTTAAAGTTGAGAAATACCAGTCTTTTATAATGGGCCGCAAGCAAAGCTGCCAGTCATTTTCCTAGGAGGATCAGATCCCATCTCAACACAGACCTCTTCACAAAGAAAAGCACCCTGCCCTTTGCCGGAAAACACTCAGAAACATGAGAGGCCTGTGGAGAGTGGCTTTCATTAGTAACTCCATCTTCAGAACAGTCACGTGAAAGCATAATAGAAATCGCCATCATTCCAGATGCAAAACAAGACCCAGTGATGAAAAGTGCAGGAAGGGACATACCAGCTGATAAGGATGTACTTTATACAAAACAGAGCAAGAGAGAATGTAATGGGTGCCTTGTGAAGTTAGGTGAGGTCAGGATGAAGCCTGCCTGCCCTTTGTCACTGTTCATTAAGGAAAGCGATGCATGTAACAGAGAAATCAAATAGTTCCACAGGTTTCTTCCTGCACTGGATTTAGCAGAGGGGAGAAGAGAACTAAGTATCGTAGTATCCTCTGTGTTGAAGAAGAATCGACCCCCCCCCCCCGCAACGGAAGTGTAAGATCCCAGATAGTCTTGAATCCCCCATGTATTGAAGTGTTTCCTCTGCTTCCATGCATGTGATAAGACTTCCATTAAAGGCTCATCAACAACAGAATAACTATAACAATGTGTGACTTTAAAAAAAAATGATGTGAATGTTATCTCTCAGTTTATTCCTGGAATTTTCCATTTAATATTTTCAAACCGTAGTTGATATCCAGCCACTCAACGGCTGAAAGCAAACTTCAGCTGAGATGGCAGGGGAGGGAGTGCTGTTGCAAAGAAGAAAGGCAGAACAGAAAAGGATAAATTCTGCTTTCAAATGCCAGCTACTTCTCGGATGGTAAGTCTTCTGAGTCTCTGGGTCCCCAGAGCACACAGGCTTCCCTTTGATGACCCAAGGACAGGGCAGTATCCAGTCTCTGTGAACACTATTGGAGGCTTCCTTGTCTGCCATGCCCCTTCAGCTAAGAAAAACAGCTCAGAAGTCTGGTTCGATTAAAGAAAGCTTGAAGCCTTTTCCTAGATTGATGAGCCTGTATTTCGAGAACAAATCTTTGCTAAAAGATCTCTTGCAATCTAACCGGAAGCAATTCTGACATATAAGCTGAAACTTCAGGATATTTAAAAATAATACATCAGCACAGAGACTTCTGTTTTCCAAAACAAGTGTTTCCGTGCGGCGGAAAGAGACTAAAATTGTAATCTTTGGGTCGGTCAGCAAATAGATATTTAGTGACATGGATTTATTAGCTGGTCCCTTTAGTCTGCTTGCCCTAGATGACACACAGACAAACTGATATGATACAAAGCAGTGAAGGCTGACAGACTCAGATGTGTGAGCAAAAGTGAAGGAAGAGAAACCCGAGATAAGGACACATTTTATATCCTATGCCTACGGTCCTGCCATAGGACCCGTTCCTCTGACTCTTCATGTGTAAAGTGGGACACCCAGCATGGGCAACAACCATCTTTCTTTGTGGTTCTGGAATCTGCCAAGAACTCATGAAAATTTGCTTCCTTGAAAACAGAAATAATCTAGGCATCCTGGGGTTGATGGTAGGGCTTGGGAGAGAAGGGGTGTCTCCCCTGACAATGCTTTAAAGGAGAGTCCTCTTTCTAAGCAGCGTATTTGCTGTACCATCAGTCTGGATACCCTGAAAGCCTGTGGGAGAGAGGATCCTAGAGGACTTTGTGGGCTTTTAGGATGTGGCATGGGCGTCCATTTGAATCAAGAAGCTGGAACACACTCCTTCACTGCAATAAATCCAGCAGAGCACTCTAATACTAAAGTAAACATGCAAACAACAATACAAAGCTCCTTGGAATGAGCCTCAGACTGGTTGGGTCCTGGCTCTTCCAGTCAAAGCCAACTGTAGGAGAGGAAGAACTCCTGTCCACAGAGTGGATGTTTGCCTGGAAATTTCATGTCTCCTTTCTCAGAAACAAGATGTTCAGACGAAGCTTATGGGGTTTCTTTTTTTTTTTCTTTCAGGCAAATAAATCCCTTCAGGCACAGGCCAATTTGACCCTGGATTGTATGTACCCAGTACTTTGAGCACCATTTCTGGGAACCTCATTAGAAATCAATAAATAAGACATCCACCTCAGACTTTACACAGTGCTTTGGGGCTTAAAATTCTTCTCAGAAGTATTCAGGTTTCTATATGTTTTACACGCCGATTCTGAAAATTGACATCTCGAAGCTAACAAGGCTCATGTTTTAATTATTTTGGGTGAATTTTTTTTTTCAGCATAGCAAATGCATCAAGGTACTTGTAGTCTGAAAGCATTTGCATATCACACTGTGCAGTTAGAACAATAAAAGGGAAGCTCGGATAGATTTGGTTTTTTTCTACATATGTAAGTATCTGTAGGACCTAGCTTCTGCCTCCTGAAATTATATATCTTACCTCCACTTTAACCCTCAAAAATAGAATTTCTTGTGCTTATGAATCCAACAAGAGGAGTTGAGTTCATCTCTTCCACACCTCAGGTTAAACATGTTTTGTGCCTGTTTATACTTTAAGAGTTTTCTTGCAGGAAGAGGGGTTGATGTAAAAACTTGGGGGTGTCTTGAAGGATATAAACCAGGGACTTGTTATTTAGAGCTCAGCCAACAAATGACATCACTGTGTTTTTCTGAATCAAGAAGCAGATCTAGAGTGAGTGACCTTGGGAAAGATTTTTTTTTCCCATCCAGAGATGCAGATCTACATGATAAAGGTCAGCTGAACTCATTATAAATATCTTGTAAGATAGGCCGTGCTGCCCCACAACTCCTGCAAGGAGAAAGGCAGGAGAGGGAGGGCTTACCTGACATTTTGAAAATGTGCTTCTCACCCCAAGGAGCCAAGAGTAATTATGAGTGAGCATGTCTCAGAGGGGATCGATTTACTCTGAGGAGGCCAAAGCTTTTTATCACTTGTTATGGTATTCTTGCTCTGGACAGAGGAGGGGGGGTGGGGACACAGTGGGGGGAGGAGAATAAGAAGTTGTAATCTGGGGGTAAATAGTGTGGAGAAGAAAGGGAGAAAGGCTAGAAGAACAGGTCTGGGGAGCCTTAATGAGTTTACAGCCAATGTCTGGACTCAGAGACATCAAAGCTGATGGATGGATATTTCTCTCTCTTCCCCTTATAGAAATTGAAGGTGGGGTTGCCTCAAGGAAGGGGGTAGAG
The DNA here is from genome assembly GCF_011762505.2 of Arvicanthis niloticus. NCBI lineage: Eukaryota > Metazoa > Chordata > Mammalia > Rodentia > Muridae > Arvicanthis > Arvicanthis niloticus. Next base: position 31,271,690 of record NC_047671.1, read on the forward strand.
GCTGAAACTACTGCCAAGGTTCTTTGTGTCATTTCCTTCTCATGAATCTACAGTGACTCCCACTATCACCAGGGTGCCCCGCCCCACCTCTGTCCTTCATGAGGACAGCAACCTCTCTCCACTGTTCACTCCAGCCAGGCTATCCCACCCCAAAAGTTCCCTCTCTCATCATCATCCCCTGATTCCACAGCCTGCTCTCCTCTTGAATACATCAATGACACCTCTGTCCTCAAAGGTCAAGTTCTAGGCTCTGTCATGATAATAACACACTGCAGAAGGTTTTGTACCACAAGCTCAGATATGAATTACCACATGGAAACATCTGTCCCTTGGGGTATTGTCTTCACTGACAGTTTTAAATCACACTCATCACTATCCATGTTTTATCTCCTCGGTTGTTGCTCCTTAACTCACATCTATAGACTCAAGCCTGAGGATAGAAGACCATGGTATATCCCGAGGAGAAAGTGAGGAGCCGGGAGAATCTCAGGTGGAATTCTGAGAGTTATTCTTTGTTTATTTAGGAGAAGGTATCATGGAGTCCAGGCTGGCCTTAAACTTACCATGTGCTTGAGACTGCTATTTCTTCATATATTTGTCCACACTGCTTGACAGATTCTTACCATGGTCTTGTGGAACATTTATAATAAAAATCGGAATATATGTTAAGCTCCACAAGATGATTTTTGAGGTGGCATTTCAATAGTAGGTCACAGAGTTCTTTCACTTAACTACCTCTCCAGACTTGTGACATCTTCATGCTTGCATATTGAGAGTATCGATCTTCCTCCCTTGTACCCTTCCCCTTCCCTGCTCCCCTTCCTTTATCCTACATCTCCCTTTAGAGCAGGCTACCTGGGCTCTAAATCCATAGGCACCTTTCGTGAAAGCAGAGGGAACGTGATGGCCTCTCCTGCTCTCTCTTGTCTTTGGGAAACATGTTACCCATTCAGTACCACACACTGCCACCATCACTTTATCTCAGTAAAATTAGAGGACAAATTACTACATCTTGAAATTTTTATTTGGTAACCATATGCACATAAAAATGCATACTTCTCTTACAGCCATAGACTTCTCATTAAGCGATCATCTTTCTTTCAAAACATAACCTTGAAGTTGTGCTTGTAACCCATTAGTTCCATCAGAAATATAAGTACAATAGGTTCAAACTATACACCAGTGCATTTAAATGTGTTAGCTATAGGAATACAGAGATTGGATCAGGATTGGTAGTTTCAAAACTCTGTGAACTTTGAGTTTAACATTATTTAAAAATGAAAATGACAGCATTCTCATCCAGAGTTACCAAGTAAATAACTTTTTCATAAACCCACCACTGCTTCCTAGTGCTCTCTGCTTTGTATGAAATAAGTAGTCCCTTGAGAAAGGTCTCTACACAAGCTTCCTCACTCTGCCCAGGACCTAAATGTGCACAAAGTAAAATTGAGAGGCGTGATTTGTCCTCAGACTCATGCCTGATCTTCTCCATTTATTTATTTTCTGTTCTGAGCGAAGAATGCTTCATTTGACAGCGAAGTCTACACAAGTGTTGGTGGTGTGCTTGATTTTTACAAAAGAGTCAAGAATATTCATTCACTGAGTAAACACAAATGTTTGCACCTTCCTATTTGGGGGCTGTAATGTAACTTTCCATTATCCTCAAATAAGACAACTTTAACACAATAGCATGTTTATGAAATTATGGGTTGTTGTCCTAGGGCCAATTATGGTTAAAAGTAGATTTATTAAGAACATTAACGAAGAGGAAGCTTTGTTCAGACATAAAGCACTTTGCCTCCTTGAGAGGGCAGCCTACTGTGTCCCTGCTAAGCTAGGGCATGGTCAAACTGCCCTTTCTCTAGACCTTCAAGCCCGTCAGCCCAGGTTGAGGTTGGCATGCTCCGATATGGGTCTAGAAGAATCCGGAAGCACCTGACGATGAGGATACCCAAAAAGATGAACAACAGAATCACAAAAACAAATGTTGTTTTCTGTTCCAGAGACATGCTATAATCTGATCCGTTCCCAAGGGGTACCAGGGGTGAAGGGACAGGCTGTCCTCCATCCATCATCCAGGGAATCCAGAGCACAGTATCTTCTGGTTCCCCTTTCTTCCATCATCAGTTTGCAGAGATCATGGTGGCTGCTCCCTGGAGGGGCTGAGTTATCTTCAGGAAGAAAGGAAAGAAGAGGAAGCAACTATCAGAATGGGACCTGGTTCTCTAGAGTCACAGCCTGTTCCTCGGGTGCAGTTTATGATCTGATGTCTCTTTAAACTAGAGAGGCTTATTTCTGTATAATTACAGAGAATATGTATCCCCTTTGCACAAAATAGCCAGATTATCTTTAGGATGGCCATCTAGGACCAGAAGGGATTGGCAAGGAATGCAAGTACAACACAGAAGATAAGAAGTTGCAAAGCAACCCTGGCTTCAGAGTGCTCTTAACTTATGTATGCAAGGTTTCTGCGCCGGACTCCTCCTACTCTATCCAGCAATGTTAACTTTCACATCAGTATAATACTGTTGCCAATCAAGGTTGAAAAGCAGCTGTTTACCAGCACTGAGATACCCTTGACATCCAAGAGTCATAAAAGCAAGGACCTCTACAACTCCAGTGAGAGGAAACCAAGACCAAAAGGGGGGTATTTAATATAAAAACTCTCAGGGAAGCTTTGGATTCCGGGCTCTGGAGTCTGGTTTCCTCTTTGCCACTAAATAAATGTGGGACCTTAGAGACGTCAGTGAGTTGTATGCATTCACAACTGCCTGCATATCTCTCAGTACTGAGATAAAGATGAATGTCTGAAAAGCATCTGAAAAGTATACAAAGAGGAAGAAAAGACAAGAAAGTGTTGCTTCACTTCAGACAGGACTGAAGGAGAGACTCTGCTTTCTGCCGCCTGAGCTGAGGGGAAGGGACCATAGACTCCTAAACCATCAAGGAAGGTTTTTTATCTTTATTCTTCAAAAATAAAGCCCAGGTTCAGTTCTTGACCCAGAGAAGAACCTAGAAAGTTGAGCAAGGGGGAATGGATTTGATCAACTACAGCTAAAAGAACAGATTTCTCAACAATGGCTTCTTTAACATTACATTGAGGAAGGGAGAAGGAGAGAGAGAGAGAGAGAGAGAGAGAGAGAGAGAGAGAGAGAGAGAGAGAGAGAGTTTTACATTTTAGTGTTAAAAATGAGGCATTTAGATATTGCTATTTGCTTTGAATGGCAAATACTAGAATATACACAAAGGTCATTACAATCTTCTGGTACTGTGCTAAGTCAATTTATATTTTGTAAAGAAAAGCATACATACTAGGCATGACTGTGATATGACATGCTGTTTGTGATGTATCAGAAAAGCTGGCTATAGAAATTAACGTGACTCCAGAAAAAACTATGCTCAGTGGAAGTAAGCAACTGAGTAAAAAGAGAAATCATGATCTAACCATCAACACAACCCTTCTTCAGTTAACTTCAGAACATCACCGTCTGAATAACAGAGTGCATGCAGTTTGACATGTCAACAAATATAAAATAAAATCCCCATTAAAAAAAACTAGTTTAACAAAGGGGATAGCTACCAGTGTCGGAGAGGATGAAGTCATCAGTTTGAGGGTATCGGACCCTTTGTTCACTCTACCACTTTGATGTTTTCCTGGATGCTGGGATACTTGCCTACTTTATGATTCATGCTCCTTTTGAAGCAAGGCTGAGATAAAAGTTAACTGTATTTTAAAAACAAATACACCCTTCAGAAATATAGGAGAAAGTGGTGGATTGGGTTTCCCCTGAATTTGCTTATCTTTAAAGCATCCTCCACCTCAGGTGTTAGTGCTCACTGGGCCTCAAGAAGAGGGCAGGAGAGTGGCTAGAGCCTCCATTGCAGCTAGAGCCTCCATTGCAGTTAGAGCCTCCATTGCAGCTAGAGCCTCCATTGCAGCTAGAGCCTCCATTGCAGCTAGAGCCTCCATTGCAGCTAGAGCCTCCATTGCAGCTAGAGCCTCCATTGCATTTTCCTTCTCACAGCAGACTAGGGCCATCTGCAGCCACTGAAGATATCCACATTGGATGTAATCACTTCAAATATAAAATTATCCAAGTGCAGGGATGAGGGAGAGCCACCCGAATGAGGGCGAGCACACGTCTCCACTGGCACTTTCTCTCTTGCCCTTTCCTGTGCCATGGTCTCCACTGCCTGTGGTCCTTGTTCTCCTTGCTCTTCCCTAGAATCCCAGTCTGAGCTTAGCTTTCCTCTGGCCCAGAAGAAGCCAGAGTCTTCTCAACAGAGCTCAGTATGCATTTCTAGATTTTTTTTTTTAAATGAAAACAATGCATAACCCCAAAAGTAAATGTAGGAAAAGAAGGGATAACTAATTATATACATTTTCAAAATTAAAGGTATCTGGGATCTGTGAAGTCATATCAATCAAGGGGGACCAGAGAGAGAGAACCCATAAGCCTGGGAGATTAACAAGACAGCTGAGCAGAGCAGCAAAGCTGCCTTTATGCACCCCCCCCCATTTTCCCTACTGTTGGTGTCTGAACAATGGGAGCTATTTTGACACTGGGTCCACTTTTGTTGATCTTCTCCAAATGGGGAAAATGACAATCAGTTTTCCCTGGATCAGTGTTTTATAGTGTTTAGGCTCTACCCATAACTCAAAGAATACTGTTCACTCAGTGTCTGCAGCAATAAGATGCCCCATGGAATCCCTAGGATTCCCTCATCCTTCATCAGATTACCCACTCCTCCCTCATCCCTTTCAGTTTCCCTGTAAGAGACTCTGGCACTTCACTTCTCTACAACCTACCTGTTATAATGGCTTAATAATCAGTTTTAATTCATGGTTTTACTACACTTTGCTGGTTACAAAGGCAGAACGCAGTTGGAGATGTGGTTCAGTGGCAGATCGCCTAGAATATGTCAGGTCCTGTTCTATCCCTAGTACCTCTATCCTAGGTATCCTTCTAGAGGATACCTAGTATCCTCTAGAAGATAGGGGGTGTTGAGTGGGAAGGAAGAAGGGAAAGAAAGGGAAAGAACAAATGCACAGAGGAACAAAGGCACAAAAGAAAGGAAGAAGAGAGGAAAAAGAGGAGGAAGAAGAAAAGGAAAGGAAGAAAGGAAAGAAAGAGAGAAAGGGATGGAGGAAGGAGGCAAGATGCAAAAATCCAATTGATTCTCTTATAAAGCATGACGCCCACTTTGTGAAGCCTGAATATAGATGGTGACAGACAGACAGATTGATACCAATTCAGTAAGAATATGCAAGAAAAGGAATTTTGAAAATTGTATATAGCACCTTATAAATTGCTCTTTTCAGAATACCACAGTGCCCAAATTCTTCCTAAAATAACACATTTAAGTCAGAGAACTGAACTTTCTTACTAAGTTAATATTTCAGTAAGGAACATGTTACCTTAACCCTATGAGCAGTGATTTTTCCATGAGATCTGGCCCCACTAGGAACAGGAAGAGATGCAAGAGACAGGATGATAGAGCAAAGAAATGCAGAAGGTGGGGCAAAGGTCCCCATGGGACCCATGTGCATGTGAAGGGCAGGGGGAACAGCCGGTGCCATGAACAAAGGGATAAATGCTGGCTGGAGAACGGATGGATACAAAAGGATCAGGAAACAGAGAGATCCGAACAAAAAGGCCAACTACTTCACGAATTCATGTAGAATCCGTTGAAATCTCTCAAAGAGGCTGCTTAATTTTGGAGCCTGGGATCAGCTAGTTGGTAATTTACAAATCTAAAATGTTCAACAGTGTGCTTAAGTTGAAGGAAAAAAAATCAGATTAAAAAAAAACAGAGAATGAAGGAGTAAACTTCATCACTTAACTACCTCAATGCACAAAATTCAGACACATAAATTTTAAGAGCTCATCTTAAAGTAAAATGTTCCTGTTTTAGTAAAAATTACAAAATGTCTTACAAAATGTTCAACAGTACTTTTAACTATATAATGAAATATTCCTTTTAATAAAATCTTTTTTAAATGAACAAAAACGTCTGAGAAAACAGAATTTTGGAACGATCATCCTAAGTCTTACTAACAGCACATGGCAGTTATTTTAAGTATAAAGAAGGACCATGGTTACTCACGGCAGCATCCGGCCCTAGCGGGATTTCCCCATCATGCAGAGCATCTGTGTTCTCTCTCTGCCAGGTCCAATTGTGTTTGCTTGGGAAATAAAGTCTAATTTTAATACTGAAGCAACAAGAATCAATTCAAAAGATGCCTTTAAAAATTATATAACATACCCCCTTTCTCAAGTCAAGCTCCATGGAGTCTCTGAAAATGACAGAGTGGAAAGTATCCTGAATTACTCTGGCAGACTATGTAAGTAACCTATGTAAGCAGGGCCCATTCTCACTGTCCTCCCCCTTCTCTCTCTCATCTTAATAATTGCAAAGTGTCCTTCTTTTTGTTCCCCCATCCTTCTTCTACACTGCATCCTGTCCATCCTAAATCTAACTCCTCCTCCTCCTAGAGACTCCAGTGTCGGGCCATTGACTCCCTGGGATGCGATGTTCTGATGTTTCCTGGACCACAGAGCAGTAATGTTACAGCAATGGAACCTTCTACGCTATTAATTTATCTTCCTGTTCAAAATAGAACAAGTGTCAAATCTCATTTGACTTCTAGTAAAACGACCAACACACTGGTCAAAATCAGGTGCCAGGTGATGGAGTTTAGGGACACCAGGGGACAATATTCTGATTTTGCCTGCTCACCGAGAACACCCCCAACACCTCCACCTCCAGATCCTGTTCACAATGCACACTCCTCTTTCCACCTGTGTATTTTATCTCTGTTCTCGGGGTCTTCACCAGCTAAGGCCTCACAGGGCTTCTTTACCAAAGATAGCGTCTCCTACTCTGTCTGCAGATACTTCAGAGAACAATATCCAGGGTGTGTGCCTTCTTCCCTAGGAAGCAACAAGCTGAGAGGAATGCATTGCTGACTAAGGGTCATTGCCTATTTGAGTATACATCGGATTGAACATCTGACCCCTTTATAGTCCAGGAAACTGAATTTGAAATGCAAGGTTCCAGCTAACTGAGTCCATGAAGGCATGAACAACCCAAGCCATTCAGCCAAGCTGAGATATGAGATCGTTGCGTTAGAAACTGATCAAGTTTCAGAAAACCGCAGACAGTTCAAGTCACCATGACATGTTAATCGTCATAGATCGTATACAATTTGAAAAGCTGGTAGTTATTGGTATGTTCAGTTTTTCTTGGCTTTGGGTGCTAATGGGTGGGGTCCAAAGTATAATAAAACAACCAGCCAGACATGGGCAACTACCCTTCTAGTGAAAAGGTCATTCTTACATAATCTGCCTCTTGAAGAAGAATTTCAGCCCTCTAAAATATACTGAATCCCTATGTCTTACATGGAGATTATTAATGTCAACAGGCACCCTTTTCAGGCTGGGCGCCCTTGGACATTTTATCTAATTTGCATCTCATTATGCCATTTCACAAAAAGGAAAAATACTTTGTTATGAGCAAAGTATATCTTAGAGCCACAACACATTTCTTACCACATTTTTAAAGTGGCAGCGACACACTCAGCCGAGAGCATTTGTTACCTCGATTTTTGTGGAAAGGCATACAGACCCCTGACTTTAGAGCCTCACACTTAGGTCTCAAATGCCTTCCCTCCTGGAACGCACGGTGGTGGTGGTGGTGGGTGTGACAGCTGTAGACCTTGGCAGCTCTGCTTGGCACATTCAGGGTGTTCAATAAATAAACAGTAGGAAAAACGCTTTCCCACTTTTCCACTTTTGTGCAAAGTGAGATTTATTTCTAGTTTGTGTTATGTAAATATAGCACACAAAAGCACATCCAATTACCCAAAGAGTAGCCTCTCCCCTCCCTCCACACAACGGGTTGGGATGAGTTAAAAGCCTCATCTCTTGGCTCTTAATGCTGTGCTGGGCAGAGCAAAGCAACACTATGTTTTAGGCACTCCTAAACCGCATGATTGCCATGCCTAGTTTTTAAACCTTCTAGGTCAGAAACCTAATTTCGTAAGTTGACATGTTTTTAAAACTAGGTGTAAACACAGTCCGTCCACTAAACAGGAACACTCATGGGTTTGTCCAGTTTCCATTGACGGGCCACTTTGTCCTATGAAGGGATCCTGTGTACTTCATTTATATTTATCTGGCAGAGTAGGGAGACAGCTGTTTAGACAAACAGAAAGGGAGCTGGCTAGGTAGGCAGGGTTGAATTTGCAGTGTCTGACAGAGGTGAACTTACCTAAAGGGTTGCAGTGTTCTCCAATAGCCCAAGAATTGACTACAGACACAGGACTGTGATTTTCAAGGACCTGAGGAACACATATCCTGAGACTGAGGCTTAGTAAACTCAGTCTCTACTTTTATGCTAGAAAAAGCCTCAGCCACATTCTGACTCTCAGAGGTGAAGGTTCAACGCCAATGTATCTCTGACACACTTCTCCCATCCCCTCCAGGCAGATGAACCTCGAAGTTTCAACTGTCCATCACCCCCTAGAACTCTGAGTGAGCCCTCTATATGGGCCTCCTCATTAACTCAGTAAGACTAAAGAACTAACAGCTTTTCAAGCAGTAGGGTATGTAGCAAAGAGAGCTTTTGTGTAGTGTCTGTAGAAAAGACACTGTAGAGGAAATTCTTGTGAATCTTTCAGAAACCCTGCATATTAGCCAAGTAAACAGTATCCACACAGATGTATAAATACATAGTGATGTGAAATATTTCATATAAATTCAAATAATTCATGGCCCAGGCAATCAGCTAACAACTCCAGGTAAAAATGTCCTGAGACACTGGAGTGCTTCATAGATTTTAAATCCTCCTGTCCCACCTTTACTTTTGGTTGACATAGATATGTGGCAACATACATATTTTTTTTCTAAACATTGCCTTCCTGTTCCAATACAATACTCACCAGTGCTTAAAAATTCACGAGACAGCTGTGGGTGATTATTATTGTATACTCTAGGATACTAGAACGCTCACAGGCAATATTTTAAAAAAATGTGAAACTGGTTAGCTCCAAACGTCAACAGGCAGTTTCTGCAGAGTCTTTCCACTACACTGCTGTGTGGAAGGTTTCTTTTCTGCTCATCCCTGCAGAGTCAGTCTGCAGATATGCCTGCTTGGATTCGGGAGTGGAGTCTGTTACTGCTGCGGTTGCCTCTGGGCTATTGGGGGACATGGCTCTTTAGCCAGAGCCCCAGTCTCCTCTGTATTTCTTTCTCAACATCATCTTCTCCCTAACACCTGCTGAGAGAGTTTTAAAGAGAGTGAAAGGCAGGGTTGCAGCCCAGCCAAGAACCCTGCGGTACCTAAACTTTAACTGGGCAAACTGAAGCCACAATTAGTAAGATGGCACCGTAAACTTCAAATAATGAGCCCTCCTGCTCCTCTGGGTTTTCTGTCTTATTCTTCCTGAGTTTTGTGGTAGAAAAGATGTACATAGTGACACCCCAAAAGGCTGCTGCAGCTAGTGCTCACCAACACGGATTAGGATGCTCCTGAGTTCTGAGCCCTTGTAAACAAAACAGAACACTCTTGTCACCTTTTCAGAAGGTCCGGTGTTTCACATGAGGGGGGAGACTGTAAGGAACAAACAGTTTCCAAGAGTAATTTACTACAGCTTACGAAGGGGGAAAAAGCCTATTTTCCTACTTTAAAAAAATGCAGTATCAGAACCATGACAAACTTAAATGTGCTGTAGTGGGGGGGAGGGCGGGGTAAGAGCATTGTTACATTTTACCTTCTTGAACTAACTTTCCCTAGCAGCTGATTAATTAGACTTCCACAGTCAAATTTAAATTCAGAACTTAGACCCGAAAGGTACCTGTGATTATCGCTCATGCATAAATTACAAAGTTACAAATAAAGCATCTAATTAGCTCAAAGACACAGTTATGATCGAGTACCTGGATCTGGCTGGGCAAGCGCTTGATTCATCTCCTGGTGAAACAGTTACAGGTAGTTAAAAGCCTGTCTGGTTTCCATTCTTCCCGGCTAGGCTGAGTTCAAGCAGGAGCCAGAGAGGTAGCTGCGAGCAGCTGATGGCACACCCCAGCTCTAAAGCTGTTGTCTCTCAGGCTCAGAAACTTCCCATTAAAACCTCTAGTTAAAGGAGCATCGTCTTTCTGTGCGAGGCGTCATTAGCAGCCAATACAGCTGCTTCTCTGAGGCAAGCCATGATTTCCGTTCTGCCTCAGCAACTCTTCCGAGGATTCTGCTTCAGTGAGTAGAGGCAGTATCCTCTCAGTGAGTCTGAAACCGTCCTCAAGAAAACATTAACATTCAAACAGAGTGCAGGGGAGAGCATCACTGGGCATTCCGAACCCTTTCAAAATCAAAGCTGTGAATCTACCTATGCTGTGTGTTTCTCTCTATTGATTGCTGACACTGTTCTTGTTAAGGGATCTCAATTAGCACCTTGCAGCAACCAGCTTTAGTATTGATTATGGTTTATAACCTTCAGACCAACTCAGTCAGTGGAAAGTTTTTTTAGGGAAGGGCATCACAAAGCACTTGGGGGACTAAGACTTCTTTCCCTAAAGAAAATAAAATGACTTACAGAAAACAGCATCTGTGGAAGAGAGAGAGAGAAAGAAAAAAAAAGAATCACTTAAAAAAAAGCAAATCAGATTTTTGCTGTATCTGTCAATTTGCTAGCAGGTGGCTGGACATCATATCTCTTTGGCCAACCCCAGACAACTGTGGCTTTGACAGCCCCACGTCCACCCCCAAACAGACCACCCAAGACCACATGATGAATAAAATAGGATTTCTGTGGGGAAACTTTTGTCAAATTTAGACTCTAGCTGCACGGCACAATCCTCAAATTACGTTCTTTCATATTTTACGATGAAATTCCTGCTTTTAAGGGGAAAACATCACTTCTCTGGAAATACTTCAGCATAATCCTTGAGGAATATCCCTGGGCTTCGTTTTGTTTCGGGTTAATTTTGGCCACTCACCACTTTCTGTGTTGAAGTGGAAGTCCGATCAGCAACAAAACACCCAACTGCCAAGTGATGGGTAAAGGATAGCCAGGCCCCTATGCCCTTCAGCTCAGCAGCCTCATCCCTGGGGAGACAACACCATTACTAAGCAGCCCCAAGAGACTGAGGTGGAGCTTCTGCCTAAGAAGACAACCTTATCTGTGAGCATCAGGCAATGAGCAGCAGATGCCCCAGACCCCAAGGCTCTCAGAATCAGGGGCTGCATTTTAGAGCCCAACATTAGAACCAGTGTGTAATCTCAAGAAGTCATGAATGTTATTTCCCCTGCTTTTAAACTTGTTTCTTTTTCATTCATTTTACTTAACCCTCCCCTCTTTCTCCTTCCCACCCTTCCTTTCCCCCTCCGCCTCTCATATATACACCCCAAAAATACAGGACTACTTAAAATCTAACAGAGAGCTACAAGTCAGGCTGGTGGTTTCTCCTGTGATTCAGCCCACTGACGCCGGGTGGTGAGGGTGTGCCCTGTCTCCACAGTGCCAACAGTATGGTGCAGGGAACATTCTGACCCATCCTCATTCCTGTATTTATCATTCCATGTGGTCAAAACTACTGGATCAGAAGTAGCCTGCATTGCTGTGGCTTGCCCTGCCAACCAGGCCTTGTCTTCAGATACTGTTACAGCCTCCAGACTCAGAGGGGTGGAATCTGAAAGGACCCAGGGCTCTCCGCTGGCAACTCCACAAGCGAAAACCATCCCTGTGTTAGAGAGATGAGCACTTGACCTGTGTTTGCAACTCTCCAGGGGAGTCAATTCTCCAATCCCCTGGGACAACCTTAGAGTAAACCAACTGCCTCACTGCTTGCTTAGTCTAAGTGAGTCGATACATTTCTTTCCTCTCTGTTCTTGCTACAAAAACGGTCAGGCATTAACCAAACTCTGAGGTTCTACTTAGAGCCAAGTTTAGCTGTTTTGGAAGATGCATATAACTTGAATGATTGGAATTAGCTCTTCTTTTCTCCATGCAGCTATGCTGTATGAATCATCTCGAATTCTGAGGCTATAAGAATTCATACAATTCCATTTGAATCGCTCATAATAGGCTCTATGCCTTTCATCTTTAGTAATCTCTAAGCTCTTCTCTGAATTCTTTCTAATCTTTATGTTCCCTAAGCTGTTTTTTTTTTTTTTTTAAATAAGGACCTCAGGATTCGCACAGCCATGTGTGGTTGTAAGGTGATAGTCTAACTTCCTAAGACATCATTATATCTGGTAACCATCGGTTAACCATTGGAACTTCAAGGCTTCTACCTGAGATCAAATTCAGTCTCTCAATAGCCACAAACATCATGGGCTCCCAATAGTTAAAGATCTATGTTAAGGACATTCCCCGTATCCTGATGTTAAGCATCATCTTGAAGGGTCTTCAATCTGCCCTCCTCTTCACTCTGTCCTATGAAGTACCTTTCCATAAAGATCTAGGCATTTGATGTGGAAAAAGAGACTTTATAAGCCATCGGACGTATATCCATATAACAGCATTAGTAGTTATTATTGCACTCCTTCTTGGCCATGACTAATTTTGTAAAAGAGATTTAAGTAAATTATTGATTTTTCTTTAAAATCTTCAAAATGCAATCGTTGTTCTTGTTATCAAACTCTGTATTTAAAAAAATGTTTACACAGCCAAGTGTGGCACATGTGTGAAATCATTGCTCTCGGGATGCCGAGACAATATGGAGTCTAGGTTCTTGTTGAAGTTTATTCAAGCTGTACACTAGACAACTATGGAAGGCTAGTTGGTCAGAGCCCAAGGAAGTCATGTCTAGCTATAGTCCCGGAAGCTCATTAATGGAAGAACAAACCCCAATGCATTGATTCCATTTTCTCACTTCTTTCTGTGAGGATCCCTCAGACACTGGCATTCAGTCCTCACTTCTCTGCTGATCTTGATTTCACAGGATCACAAGACTCCTTGCCTCGAGCAAAGGAACTCCATTAGTGTCCATTTTCTTTGCTCATGGCAGCTTTGAGCATGGCTAATCACTCCTTGCAGACTAACATGGGCTAAAGTGACTGGCAGGATCAGATGTCTGGGCCCCTGGGGGTTTCTCCTTCTGTGATTCCTCTATTGGTAGCCTCATTTTTTTCTCCTTTCTGGTGCTCAAGCCAAGTGTGTCCTGTGCAACTCCCAGTCAATGAGGCATGAATATGGAAAGGCAAGCATGGGACACACGCTCACCATTCCACTTTTAACCCACACAAAAGAAATATGCCACTTTGTGAGTGTGGTTTTTCACCTCCCTGTCTCCTTGGTTTGAAATAGCAAATAAATAAGTTTACCATGTGGTATAAATGCTTTTATTTTTAAGACTATAGTCTCCTTCAGTTTCTAATACCTGTTTAATCTGCACAGCGAAGTGTGAGTTTATACAGCCAATCGCCTGTCTGCGAGCGTTCAAAGTACAAGTTAGGGTTAGTTTAAGAAAATTTACTTCATCTTCATGAATTAGGGTCCATTTGTGAGCAATTAGCAGAAGCAAACCTCCATAGTTTGATGTTTTCTTGAGTGCGGTTCTTGGGCACACCACACCCATATCACTCTGTATGCTCAGTGAGTAGCTGGGGCATCCACTGCAGAGAAGGGTTCTAAGGATGATGGAGACCATACAACACTGTAACTTGGTGGGAATGTACCTGGTGGAAGTAAAACAGACTGAATGCCCAGCGATGTTAAGTTTGCTTCCCTTAGGAATGCATATAAAAAGGAACTGTGACATGCCAATGAAGAGGCTGTTCTATTACCCAACTACACAAAATATACATTACTAGTTCTACCACAGATGATATTTGCAACATCTTAGGACTACCACTATGGACTATATATTCACTGTCCAAATGGAAATGCCTCACATTTAACAGCTTTGTGGGTAATTTTATTCTTTTTAAAAGACTTTTAAAATAATAACAATCTTCTTAATGGCCTTGAAATACTTGATGCCTTTAAAATGTCATAGAAAGTGCCAATTAAAGTTTTATCCTAACTGTCTGTTGGCATTTCCAGGCCATCCTTGTAGACCTGTGCTTCCCTCCTGTCTGACTGTTTGGGGATGTAAGTGCAGTCGTCAGAGCAGTGAGCGCACCGAGAAGCCGAGGGCATCAAAGTGACTGTGAAAGTGAAATATTGTGACCCCGGGAGTAACTGACCAATTATCTCACCTTTAATGCCTGACAAAAAAATCTGGAAGTGAAAGTCGTTTCATTGAACAAATCAATTTGAAAATACCCAGAGGGAGAAATACCATCTAGAGTAGTTTATTTTTTTTTTTTTAAATGATGATAGTTAAAAAATTTTGTGAAAAACCAATAAAAACCAATCTCTATTCCTACCATTCCACCTTGTGGAAAGGGTGGGAGAGGAGACCGAGGAAGTGTGATAAGCAGAAGCAGGATGGGTGGGCATTGCTGGGCCATACCAAGGATGTGCTTAGGGACGGCCTGAAAAATACCGAAATTACAAGTGTCTTGATATTACAGCAAAAACAATAATGAATTTCGGTTATGTAACACACCTTAAAACAGCACCTTTGGCTTTCAGTTCTGTCTTATAAATTTGAGCCGGAGGCCCCAAATAGTATAAATTATGTATTTATATAAATAGTGTATATTATGTACTCACGGTTAGAATGTATATATATATATTATAAATCATATATATGTTGTATTAGCAGAGTAAATTCTATCATAAAAATTTTAGGAACAAATATTTGGGAAAAATCTACGTGTAAGTAACATAATTCAGCAAGGCCAAGAGCCCGTATTTTGAATTAGATATCTACATGATTGCTGCTGTGGGGCTTATCCAGGAAACGCTTTGAATAATGATATTACTGAAGTTTTCCCATTCTTGACTACCTGGTCAACTCTTTTGGAAACAGTCTTGGGTTTAAAGTTTGGGAAATTACAGACTTTGAAACACTGATTAAATCCATGGACCTGTAATTAGGGAAATCTACATAATTCCTCCACTGTGGCCTCCACCTAGATCCCCATTCAAACATAACCCATCTCCCTGCCTCTTCTCTGTCTCATCTTATTACACTGGTACTGTCAAGCAAAATAGCCTAAGCTCAGAAAGACAAATGTTGCATATTTTCATATGCAAAATTTAGATATAAATATGTATACCCACATGTAAGCAGAGAGGTAGAGGCCTAAAGGAGAAGAGAGGATAACGGGAAGACCACCAAGTTTTACTCATCCTCATCCGAAGAGTCTGGATTCAACTCTATGTGCATATAAATGTGTGTGTGCCACCGGATCAGAAGGAAAGCAGTGGTGGTGAACCATGACAGGTGTTGGGGGCATGGAAAGGAGAAAATAAGTACAAGCCAATACAGTGCTTTATACATATAAAATATTAAATTCTCAATAAAAAGACAGCAGTGAGTCCCCGAAGTAGCTGCCTGTGTGAGCACAATCCCTTGCATCTTGAAAAATCAAAACAAAAGCAAAACTTCCTTTTTCGCATCAGCCCAGAACCAGGATGCTCTCCAAACCATCTGTTTGCTCAAAATAATGAATTGCTGTTCTCTCTTCAAGGATTATCCATTCAAAACCTACCTGGCTGAGGAAACAACACATGAACAAGAAAAAAAAATGAAGCCTAGTTTTGCAACTTCAATAAACAGCTTTCTGACATATAGTTCCACAAAACAACAAATAGTTATCACCATGACAAAGCTCACAGAGAGAGCTCTGGCCTTTTCAGACTTTGAGCTTTTAAAACGGCAAAAATTAAAGTCTTACATGATTTATTCAGCAGAAGTTGTGTGGGGGGTTCATTTGTTCTGACTCCCCGTTTTGGCTATAAAAATGAACAAGAATAAAAGACTTGGGCCTCCGGTTAATTTATTTTTTCATTTCACTGGTAATGGTTTTAGGAGAGGTGGCAAACATATCTGCAGCCTCCACTCTCTGTTATGATTTCTCCTAAATGAACCCTGTAATTGGATTTTCTCCCATTTTTCCCCTCTTGCAACATCATTGTCATACTTTGCCTGTCACAGTAAAATAAATCTAAGGAGGCGTAACCACTAATTACTAACTTCTAACCAGCAATCTTTATCTGTATCAAACAAGATAAACTGCACCATTCTGTGATTTTAAAAAGAAAATCTTAATGGCATAAAATAGTCAAAGTCTCCTCCTTGCTTTGTGTTTCTTGAAGGCCATTTGGAGATCCTGCTCCTGGGTCATCACCATCCTTATTCTGATAGCCAGATGAGACATGGGACACTACTAGATATGAATACAGACAGAAATAAGAAGATCCCCTTAAATAGTTCAGACTGTTTCGAACACACCAGGACTTGAGACCCTACCTCAATGGAATGGAAGAGTTATCACTCTTTCATAGAAAGCAGGGACATGAATGGTTGCTGAATAGTCATTCTATCCTTGCATTTGACAAGAGTTTCACTCACTACACAATGCACATCTCTGATAGTGCCCCGTAAAATATTCCTTTAGTATAATCCCCATCCCAGCATCCTTGAGCCTCCTCCAATCCACCATCCAGACTTTATGTCATCTCCATCCTCTCTTGGCTGAATCTCCTGCATCAGGCTCCCTGCCTTTCCTCTGCTTGGCACTTCATCTTGGTTGTCAATCCTTTGATTTACTTGATTTATTTCCAGTCCTAGACTAGGACTGAAAATAGTAGGTCTTCCTTTGGAGTAGATCTCCTTACCTTTGTAGCTCAGCAGAAAGCAACTACTGATCAGTCTCTTGAGGTTCTGAAATCTTCTCAGAACTCTGGGATTTTTCTTACAGGAAGAAAGCACAGTCATACATTCCAGGATGCACTCCCAAAGCTTGGCTCCAGCCAACTTAATGAGCCAGTTATCACACCCAGTATCTCACAGGAGACATGGCACACTAGTGAACACATAATATTATTATTCCAACTTGATAATCACATAGTCAAGGTTTGGAGAGGTCAAGTTATTTGTTCAGGAACACAATGATCACATTTAAAATATTTCTTCCCACTTCCCACTGCTCTGCATTAAGCCCTGCAGATAATAAGCATGTCAGGACGCCAAGAAAAATAGTTGATAAGGACTTCTGGAAGAGAATGTAACTGTAAATACCACAAGGGGCCACATCAGATGCGGAGGTGGAGAACATTTCCTCTGGTGTGCTGGACCACCTTGCTCCAGTAGGTGGCTAAGTCATGGTGCCTGAGAGCTGAAAAATGAGTGGAAGAATGGAAGAGAACTCAATCTCCACAACTAGGCAACCAACCACTCCTCAAATGTGAGATCTTAGAGAACAAAAGATTCATTGTCCCTTCCCCAAATTCTGACCTGCTGGTAGAAAGTAGACAATAACTTATACGTATCTTGATTGAATTATTTCCATGTGTTTTTTTTTTTGCCTATTTTCTCTTGCTGTATTTTGTTTTTGTTTGTTTTTCTGCCTTGTTAGTCTGAAACCACAATGACTCTGAACTCTTTCTCTGTCATGACCTTAGGCAACTCCTGTAGACACATTATAAAGTCACTACCCAGCCCTCACAGTATGAGAGTTGAAGCTTCTCTTGGAGTAAAAGTGATGCCTGAGCAGTATCTAGATCATTCTGAACTGAGCCTAATTCTGAGTCAGTGGTTGCTTGGGGAATAAGTTGTCTAACTTTTAAGTCCACAAAAACCAACGCAACTTGATAAGAGAGAACTCCATGAATGTTTTCCATATTCATATTTTCCATTATAAAATCAGTTTTCTGAACTGTACTCTAATTAGTGTAGACCCTGGAGAGCTTCACACTCCTCTCTGATGCTGGACTGTAGGAGGCATTGATAAACAAGGCAATCAGTGGTGTTTTTTTTTTTTCTTGAAAAATCTGAGTTCTTTTACTTCAGAGACACTTTGGAGTTTCTAGTCATAACTAGAAGGCATGATAACCACAGTCTGGGGGAAATCTGCAGTTTTGTACATAACTCATTCAGAGTAATGCAACTTACTAAGAGGATTGAGAGTGGCACAAGTATCCTAGGATTTGGGGAAATAATCTATGGGATGCAAAATGCTGGCAGGACCCTAGGTATCGGAATTCTCTCACTGGTGATAAGACAACTCCATCCTTTTGGAGACCCACTTTCCATACCTGTTAACACAAGGAAAGAAGTCCCAACTACATTTAAAATTCTACAATTCACACCTAGATTATGCCCACAAGAAAACATCACCCTTCTCTACACATGCTTGAATGAGTTGTCCAAAGTGTTCATCATGTTTGTCAGGATAATGAGAGAGAATACACACACACCTTCTAAGACCTTCACTTTGTCAGCCTCGAATGGTCCAGGAGTACTTCTGGAGGAAAATTAGAAAAATGATTTCCCAAGTTCACATGGAAGTAGTTAGGATAATATTTTACAAAGTAGTTAGGATAATATTTTACAATAAGTTTCTCTCCCAGAGAAAAGGAGATAGGACTGACAATACCATTATTTCCCCAATCTAACTCTCAAAGGCTGAGTTAGCTAATGACCAATAGAAGGGTAAAGACCTGCAGTCTGATGAGCACCAGGGTCGGGGGTGTTTTCCTTGCAGGAACTTCTGCTTAACTCTAGAATGTGTGCTTCCCACTCAGAGGAAGAAGCAAGGACTGTGGGTGAAGCACAATAGAAATTTTCTCACACAATCCCATCTTTCAAATTGAAAACCATCAACTACCTAAAAATACTTTAGACTGTCCATGGATCAAAATTGCTCCATAATGCCTGTAAAACTCTCCTGGAGAAATTATGTGGCTACCCTGAAATATTTGAGCATCTTCTTGCTGATGAATGATAGAAAACCCTAGAAGCATGTTTTCCAAAATTACACACACAAAAATAAATCTCTAATTCAGATCCACTGTGATTTGAGTAATTGGTTCAATTCAAACACAGTGGCTGGTAATAGGAGTGGTTATACTCCCTGTTTTTAAAATGAAATAAATTCGATGGGTATGAAACATACACAGAGATCTAAATAAGGAGTCCTTTCAGGGGTAATTATAAACCATGCGACTTTCTTGGAGGCTTCCAGTGGAAAGTTCCGCATCGTGCTTTGCTGAGTGGGTTTTCGCCATTAGTTTCTCCAGACAGCAGTTGACTAAAGGCCTGGCTATTTAGCATTTGAATTTTGCTTATATTCAATGATAATTCAATTTCTAAAGTTTGCCTTTCGTCATCAACTGTCATTTGTGATGGCTAGTTCACTGACCCCACTCTTACTACATCCAGAAACCACTCATCCAAGGCAACCCGGGTTCTCAACCAAATTGGCCCTGTCCCAGAATGACCCTCCATGGAATACACAATCAGCAAAAAGTTAATATAAATAATTCATATCAAGAAAATTTGCTTTATAATAAAGTGACTAGGTAATAAACATGTAAAAAGGATGAGATTTAATGGAAGGCCAGGAGTCCATAATTACTATCAACATGAGACATAAAGCAATTTAGAAGACTGCATTCCTCTTTCTAGTGTCACTGTCTGTATTCTTGCATATGTAACATGACACTGAGGAGTGTAATGGTGCCTACTGATGCCCTAGGGCTCTTATAAGAATTTAGTTAAATTCCTACAGAGGTCTTAGATCCGTATATCAAATTATATGTTGCTTTATAGCCATGTATCTGATGGGACTAATAATTACAGCATAACTCCCCATGATAAAGTTAGTTCTACTGTGTTGAGTTCTGTATAAATCCAACAAAATTTCTAGAGAAAAATAAAATTTTAGTATTTTGTTGATATATAATCATTATGCAATGTTGTGGTTCTTGTAGACAATTTCTTCCAACTATACTATCAATTTGAATATATACACCCTCTCCCACCCCTCCCTTTACTCTTTTACCCTTTGCCCTTGCACTAGTCTCCTCCTTTCTCTGCATTCCTCCTATTTCTATGCCAAATATACACACATGAATATGCATATTATATAGTCATATAAGAAACATACAAATATGCATACATAACTGCTTATTTATCTGTAAAGAAATTTAGAACCTATAATGAGAGAAAGCATGTGGTATGTTTTTAATGTGTCTGACTTATTCTGTGTACTGTGATGACAGCTGTGAGCATCTCCCAGCCAATGGCATAATTTCATCCTTCCAAAGTGAATGTCCGATTATGTGCATACACCATGCTTTCTGTCTGCTCATGGACATCCAGTCTTGTATCATGACTTGACTATTGTAGATAGTGATATAGTAAGCATACCCCACATCCTTACCCAGAATGCATCGTTGTTTGTTGAAAAAAAAAAAAAAACCATCATTCTGAAGTCTACTGCCTCTGCTAGAATTAGAGTTGGAGTCGTGAACAAATGCCTGTTTGGAATCATGTTCATATTTATTATCATGACTTTCACTGAATTTCTTCATAGACACCAAAACCCTTAATGACATTTTACATACAATTTGAATAATTCTCATAAATATATTAAATACTATTTTCATAATTTTATAACTACCAAAACTGAGACAAAGTTTGGTTACAAAGCTTTCCTGAGGCTGGTGGCACACATCTTTCATCTAGCATTCCCAAGACAGAGGCATGTGGATCCTTTAAAAATCAAGGCAAACCTGGTTTAACTAGCGAGTTCCGGGCCAACTAGGGCCATACAGAGAGACCCTGTCTCAAAAAAAAAAAAAAAAAAAAATACAAGAACAAACCAGAACCCCCTTGTCTGGAATCACACAGGAGAAAGTAATGACTGAAGGACTGAGATGGAAGAGGCTTAATCCAGAGACCATGTGCTTATGCTCCATCCTCCTGTTTCACATAGACAGAAACCTCTATGTTGCATTTGTGAGCTGGCAGCTGCCATTTTCCAGGGATGGACAAGTCACTATGAAATGTTTTGTGATCTCTAAGAAAAAACACTCAAGTTTAGATAAGGGGCATGAATTTGTTCAAGAAACAACCTTTTATGTAACATATATTCTATCTCCGTAATTATAATTTAACCTCTTATACCAATCCAAAAGTCCACAATTGGTTATGGCTGGTAGAAAGTCTTCATACAGGTCTGGATGTATGCAACACAGGATTCAGTTGAAGTGAGGTTTTGTTTCACTCTGAGCTAGTACATGATATTTGTGCTTCAACATCTCTCTACCTACACATTTGAACAAGTCTCCCCTACTGAGCTGGAGAATTCCACCCAGGAGGTTTTATATGCCATCTTCTGAGAATCATATGGTTTTATCTTACCTTCAAAAGTTATCTCTCATTTTTTTTTACATAAACATGGGGATCTCTGGACAATTTTAGATTAGATTAAGATGACGTGAGTTTACATTGTGGGTGATGTGGATTGCACTGTGGATCTCAGGGAACTTTCCTGCTGAGAAACAATGCAATGTTTAATGTATTAAAGGAAGTCCAGATAGATCTAGCTGCATAGCTTTATTGTATTCTACAGCACAAAGACAGCTGTAAAATCATAGCTTGGGCTTTATACTAAATGGTGAGCCTCCAATTTTGCCATTATTTTACATTCTATAAACCTTAGTATCTGTAAATCTCTGTGAGACTGCATGTGTTCAGGCACAAAATGGAGGTAGCTGTGATATTTCTCTTCCCACACCTGCCATACATTTGTGTGTGTGTATGTATGCATGCGTGCGTGCGTGCGTGCGTGCGTGTGTGTCTGTGTGTGTGTGTGTGTGTGTTTCTTTATTTTCACTTCCAGGAAGCACTTTAACACACATTTGTCTTAAAAACACACCATGTGGGGAGAGAATAAAGTCCAACCAACCGCCATGATGGAATATGACTCTTCTCTCCATTTCTCCTCAGTCTGAAAGCCTCTTTTATTTGAGAATTTTATTTAAAAGAAAGGAAGGGAGGGAGGGAAGGAGGGAGGGAGGGAGGGAGGGAGGAAGGAAGGAAGGAAGGAAGGAAGGAAGGAAGGAAGGAAGGAAGGAAAGAAGGAAGGATCATGGAACATTCCCATCTAAAATCATGTACTTCTGTTAGGAGATCACGACCCTATCAGTGATAATAATACAATGATAGGAGTAAGACATGATGGTCCCTCCAGCTCAGAGATTGAGCTGTATCCTGTAGATGTAGAGATGTAGCTGTTTATCCTGTAGATGACTGAGCTGCCAGAGTGGGCGATTCTGAGCACTTGGAAGCTTGCCGCACAGAGGGACCATTTCCTCACTGCCCGTTGTTCTTTCATAGGTGGGGGCCCTAGGCTCAGGCTCTTCAGTCTCACAGACTTTCCAAGCTCCCCCATGCCTATAGGGCTGGTATCCATATCCTATTTGCAAAGTGTTTATATTTGTTGAAACTAGGAAGAAGGCTTTAGACATAAAGCAATTTTTTCCTCTTCAGTGGATTCTGTTTTCTTCTTAAGCCTCATTCACTGTGGGAAGAGCAATTTCCCTCTGACTCACTGTAATTGTAGAATAATCTTAGCTTGCCCTGGCTGCGATGGTTAAATATCAGCAGTGGAAAAGAACTCTACCAATATGAGATATCTTCAAATTATTAAGTACTAATAATAGATTGTATAAAATGCAATGGCCCCGGGCAGTGAATCAGGATGATTCTTTCTTCACATCTACACTTAGAAATGTATGTATGATTCTAATTCAGAGATCAATAACTGTTTCCTGTAAAAGGCTTTGTAGCTAAGTGACCTTGGTATTCTACTCAGCTTTGTTATAGCATGAAACAATCATAAATAAAACACAAGCGAATGAACAAGCTTGTGCTTGTGTTCCAATGAAGCTTTATTTATGAGCACTAATATATAATTTCATATATATGAAATTATATTAAATGTTATTTGGAGGACAATGTAACCTAGGCTGGCATTGAACTTATAACTCCTCTACTTCTAACTCTCAACTCGAAATATTTCACCCTTGTGCCACCACAGCTGGCTTAGATTTCATATGAAACATGTGTTTTTATATATTATTAAGTAATTTCTTCTTTTTTCTTCTATGCAAAACAGCAGAGCATCTATTGCTAACAGGCCTTATGAAGAGACATAGACTGAGCATGTCTTATAGGTTATGCACCTCACTATTTGCATTCATCCATATACAAGTTCATTGTGGAGAAGCATAGTCTCCTCATAGAAAAATTTGCACTAATAAAAATTAGTGCTAATGGCACACTTTTAGTATCAGTAAGTTTTATGAGTCCTCTGGTCCATGGAACTGCAGGATTATAGATAAGTACATGAAAGGAAGGGAGAATAAAAAAGTAACTAAAAATGTCATGTTCTTGGGATTTTTCTGAATTTGGGCTCCACTATCTGCAAAAAGATTTCTTGGTAAGCTATCTAGAAACATTACCTTTAATGTCCACATTTAAAATTTGGGTCATAGTTGAGCATGGATTGCTCAGCAGTGCTTCAAGAGGCTGCTGGGCTTTTCTGAGATTAGCATCAGGACCAAAGAGATGGGACATGAGCCATGATTGCTAGCGGGAGCAATGGCTTCCTTCTGCTATTCTGCATGGCCAACAGAGAGATGTGTGTGTGTGTGTGTGTGTGTGTGTGTGTGTGTGTGTGTAGATAGATAGATAGATAGATAGATAGATAGATAGAGACACAGATAGAAAGATAGATAGATAGATAGATAGATAGATAGATAGATAGATAGATAGATGGTAGATAGGAGGGTGCTCATGCTTTCTATGGTTTTGATGCAAGCCTTAATGATGAGGAGCATTTTCAGAGTCATTCACAGAAAGCTACATCTTTTTTGTAACCTAGGAAACACCTTGGGATGAAGAGGTTTCTTTCACACCACATCATACTGCTGAAGGCCAGTTACACAACTCTAACCACAAACAGTTATGTGCTAATAAGTACTGCTGAGCTTTTCTGGTGCCCAGGGGAGAAAGAGTCTCAGCAGCAGGTCTGAAATTTTTCAGTATGTTACATCATCCATGATCCCCACAGTCACTTTCTTTTCAAGTAGCAAAATCCCTGGAAAAGCTAATACAGAACATAAATCTGGTCATCTCGCTTTCAATACACAGCAGGAAGAGGGTGTTAAGGAAAATGATTGTCCATTTTAATCCTCCAGGCCTTCAAATCTTGAGCAACACCAAAAAAAAAAAAAAAAAATGTAGCCTGTGAAACCATTTTTCATTCCAGTGGGGAAAGGGATCTTAGAGTCTCCATGTTGGGATAACCTGATGTTGTCCAGCAGTCTCTACACAATCTCTAGTGCATGTGGTCCTTCCCCCACCATATCTTATCTGTGTGGCTGATCTATACCTTGGAATAGGCAGTTCACCTGTTATCAACTCCTATTTTCAGGCACCCCACTGATAATTATGCCACTTTACAATACCAATAACCAAGGGAAGAACTGTGGAGATGTTAGTGTGTGTGTAGAAATTGTTTATCTTCTGCTTTGGTGATTGCCAACAGGGTCGGGGGAGGGGCATGCTAAGGAAAGCCAAGATATGAAGATGATTCATAAAGAGCCAATCAGAAAGCCAGGTCCTGAGACACTTCTTTAATCAACGCATTAGAAGGAAAAGTAAATTCCGTCGAGCGATGTCATTCAAGAGCAAGCTCATTTCTCTTTTCTATTCATCAAAGTTCACATTTGACCGCTCACAAAGATAGCTCTTATTTTCCCACCCTAAACCAGGCATTTCTATTTCCTCTTTCCCACTAACACCCCCTTTGAGAGGACACCTGCTCTGTATGGCTTTGTCTGCTATTTGTGAAAAACAGGTGGGTGGGTGGGGCTGTTTACTCTGAAGGGGCAGGCGTAACTGATCTTTATCTACTCAGAGCATCCAGCAGGCATCTGCTGAAGTTGGTTAGCTCACATCTGTTGATAAATGTGAACCATTCATTTCATGACAGTGTTAAACGTGTTTATCCGGATAGAGTTTTTATATCTTTAAATTGAAATGTAGTGTAAGGCAGGGCTTGCGTTTAATTTATTTTGTGTCCCTGGGTTGTCCTTAAGCACTGTCCTCAAGGATGATCCCTCCGAGAGAATCTTCTAGATTACTCTGCAACAAAAAGTAGCAACTTAAAGCCTGTTTCCCCCAAAGTCAATTCAGAAAGAGGTGTAGTTGAGTTCACTGACATTCGTGAGCAGTAATGACAACAATCACTTTCTCTAAAATGCTGTACTTTAATCAAGAGAGTGGGGAAACAAGTCAGAATGTCAGAAATTAATTCCCATCAGGGCTGGAATTTCTCGCTATAGATTTTTTGACCTGACAGCCTTGTCAAGACTCAAAGAATCTCCTCCCACCAAAGCTGGCCCAAAATAGCATAGCCAAGAGAGCTACTTAATACAGAACATTGACAGTATATACCCGTATGTATGTATGTGTGTGTGTATGTATGTATGTATGTATATGTATGCATGTACATTTAAAGATTATATATGTATATAAATGTAATATATGCAGATTATACATACTGATTATGAATGGCAAAGAGTAGGTGGCAAAACGTTGAAGATTATGATTAGAAAGGAAATCAAATCACACTGATAAATAATCAGAAATTATAATCCACGTGGAATTTTTCCATTAATTCATTTATTTATACACCTTACATCCCAACTGCTGCATCATCCTCCCCTCAAACAATCTTTCCCCCTCTTCCACTTCCCCTTCTCATCTGAGAGGTTGAAGGCTCCTCTTGAGCATCCCCCCACTCTGGCAGATCAAGTCTCTTCAGGGCTTGGCACATCCTCTGACTCTGAGGCCAGGCAAAACAGCCCAGTTAGTGGAATGGATTCCACAGAGGCATCAGCTTTAGGGACAGCCCCCTCTCCAGTTGTTGGGGACAATCCACATGGAATTTATTCAAACAATATTATGCTCAAGTTTTGCCTCATTGGTTGCATATTTAATTAGCAACATGATCAGTCAACTTGTGAATTGCAGACTACTTATACTGCTAATGTCAAAACAACTTAAGATAATTTCCTTACTCCAACAGCTCAACCTTAAATTTGCCACTAGATCCAGAGAGCAGAAACGTTTGCGATCCCAGGAGCTGATATTTCACCAATAGGTTTCTGTCCATGATCTTAAGTACAGATAGAAGCAAATGAGATTTAAATGTTCTCTAGCATTAAAAGTCAGGAAAAAGGATCCTGCGAGGGGAAAAGCAGTCAGCAATTCATAAATCAGTGCTTGCTGTGTCTCTCTGTGGCTAAAAGAGTGAATAATGTTCAGGTTAACAAGACGATTTGCTTTCATTATAGGAATAAGTATTTTAGAGCGTTAACCTTGCTTGGGTCACCACTACTAAATAACCATGCGCAGTCAAGATTTAAAGAATGCAGAATATTTTAATTAACTCATTAAATAAACAAATGATGAACAGCGAAAAAACAGGTATTAAATGAATCCTAATATAAAAAGTGTTATATCCTAGCAAAGAATTTATTTTCCTTCTCCTTTGACATAAACATATACTTATTAGTATCTATCTTTAAGAAAAGACATAGAAATGTCTTCAGAAAAGGTTCAATCATAACCATATCTCAATATATCCACACTATGTAAAAGAGACAGTTCCTTGCATTTTAATTACACTCACTGATTAGCAAAGCTATTTCTGCCAGAATTCACTGTTTATTACTTGCTCCCTTCCTTTTCAGATTAATTTAGGAAGTAATTGTGTTAGTAATTGTTTTCTAGCTCAAGGTACTAAACTGGAAGAGTCTACTAACCCTCCTTCCCTCCCTCCCTCTGTAACAAAGCAAAACAATTAGCAAAGCAAAGAAGACCCAGACTTTCCTGAGACAATGCCATATTGAAATCTGCCAGGAAGCAGGTTTTGCCTTGTGATCCATTCTTGGGGTCCTTATGTCCAGTTAGAAGGGTTGTTTCTTGTTAGTGGGTCCACTTGTAGATAGAAAACCTAATTCATAGAGATCAGAGGAAAAGAAAGAGTTCAGACTTTAACATGGCCATCCATGCTTTGAGACTCTTCCTCAGAAAGAAGGCTGAGAGTCTGTAAGGGAACCCAGAGCTGGAACTGACAAGCACACAGATGCCTTCAAGGACCATGACACCAGGGTAACATAGTGTAAATATCAGACATGACCATGTTTTCTTAGGGAACAGCAACCTAGATGCTTATAGAGCCATGTGAAGCAGCTTGTTCTAACAAGACTGGTGGAGTTGATAAAATGTCTACATCTATATTGCTTTAATGAGAGCAAATAACTCTTTAGTCTTTTTAAGTGGGAGTAGAAAAAGTCCTATTTGCACAGAGTGCCTATGAATTACACACAGCAGGAAGTCAGGTCTCTCCTCTGCAGAATGCTATTAGATTGTTTGGGGAAGAAACTTCTGTCAACACGCAAGCTCTGGATGCTGGCTACCACTCTGGATTTGATAATTCAAATGGATTTGATAATTCAAAAGCCCACAAAGACAGTATCAGCAGTGCCCTCTTTCTCCTGATTGTGTAAGATCTAAGAAGGAAGTCACAGAGCCCAGGGGATAGTGTATCACCTCTCCACACAAGGCATGCTGGGCGTAGGTTAGAAGAAAAGGTGACTGCTACACAGGGAATTTTCCACTGCAGCTGGCTGTCACCCCTGCACTAGGGTTGGATCACTCCAGGTTCTTTTGTCCCTCTGAATTCACTGGTACACACATGATCGTAGAGAAAAACAGAGAAAGGCGTTCATGTTTGTACAAATTAAGACACAGTGAGCGTGAAATATGTCTCAGAAGACACGAAGGATGGGTGTGTTGATGCCAAGGACAGCGGAGGGGTCCAGAAGTCACACCTCACAGTACTGTCTCCATCTGAAACACCTCAGCCTGAGCGGGGTCAGGAATTCAGCTGAGAATGCTATAACACTTCATTTGCGGGCTTCATGGCTCTGCTACGTGGATGAGAAAATCCCATTCCCAGGAGTCTTGCAAAACTTTCTCCCTGACTATTGTGTTGCAAGGTCAGTCCTCCTGTCCATGTTTGTTGATCACTGAAGTGTCAAAATGGATAGCCTTAGTTGCTTGTGTGTACGTTATATGTGCACACATGTAGAGATCATTCTATAAAATTCTAAACATATTTAACACCATGAGTTTAATTATCAGAAATATCATGTGCACTAATGCATATTAATACTTAATATATGTGGAATGCTCAAACAGCAGTTGAGAACTTCCAGTCTTCTCAGCCTCCTTTAATACTCAGGAAAGTTTTTTATTTCCTAAATTTGTATTCTAAGGAACATCATCATTTCATCAGCCTTTGCGGATTGATGCAGTTGCTGTCAGCCAGGTTGAGTGGTACTGCTGAGACCAGTCAGACAGTAAGCCCGTGGATGCTCTGCTCCCTCGGGGTAATCACAGACTGACATTCACTCAATTTAGAGTAATGTTCAAGGGCCTTCCCACACTTGCAATGAAAACCCCCACTGCTCCTACCACTGGACACTGCTCATCTTGGGGGAGATGGAGAAGAAAAATGCCATGGAAACCCAGTGTAGCCCAGGCTGTACTGATACTCCAAAAGAAAGTGGGAGTGGATCTATAAGTTCCCTAGACCATTAGCAGTGACTAGAATCTTTCTGCCATTATAATGCAAACCAGAAACCATTGTATTCTGACTTCAGAGAAAACTAAATAAAAGAGCATTTATTTTGCATACCCTGTGCTTGTGACTATTAATTATATAGCCAGCTCAGGGATTTCTGATACCATTTACAGCATATAATTTAAAAAGAAACCCTAGGAATACGAAATGATACTAAAATTACTGAGCTGTCCTTAGTGTGGGATTTTTTTTGGAATAATTTATTTTTAAGAGGAAAATTGAACATTGTTTTAATGTAAAGCAGACTGTATTAATATCTTATGTCTTTTAAACCAAAGTTGTGTATATAAATATATATACATATATATTTACATATATATACATATATATGTATGCACATGAATTTATAGATAGATAGGTAGATAGATAGATAGATAGATAGATAGATAGATAGATAGATAGATGAATTCATGTGCTTGAATACATTCTTGGCTGATAACACCATAATGGCCTTGCTTGTATTGTTTATTTCTGAGTAAGTAGAGTACAAATATTTTTTTCTAGACAAATCAACAAGACGATATAGAATCATATGTGACAAATATTTTTTCTTGAGGATAAGCCACAAGTAAACATCAACTAAGAAATTCATCTTTTAAACCTGATATTGGGATTTGGGAAATACAGAGCAAGTGCACTTGCACGCGCGCGCGCACACACACACACACACACACACACAGGAGTTACTCTGTTATAGGAGAAATGCATGTTTTCTGCAAAAGCAATTAATTCTGATAAAATGGAATATCTCTGATCTTTCTTATCATGTGAAAATAAAAATAACAAAACTGGGGAGCTGGCTGATCCAACATCAGGAGCACCTTGCTTTTGCTCAGTAAAGACAACTCAGTAACACACTTGCCCTATAAGGCCTCTGCTTCCATTCCCTACGCAGGAGGGAAGATTCCCCACTGAGCCTCTTATATTCCCAACATCCATGATGGATAATTATTGTGACCTTTTCTAAAAAATAGATGGTAACTAATAAATACATTTTCAGGGAGCAATCTAATCCCTACTGGTAGAAGGAAGAGAGTCTGAACAAGTGTTTATAAAGCAAAGTGGACATATTCTCACAGTCAGATTTATGTTTTCTTCTTTATTTATGTTTTTTCTTGTCTATGGTCTATGGGCACAAGAGACGTTGAACAAGATTGAGAGAAGGAGAGAGAGAGAGAGAGAGAGAGAGAGAGAGAGAGAGAGAGAGAGAGAGAGAGAGAGAGAGACTTTAATATAACCATACTTTAAACTCTCTTTGTTTATTCTCAATCATATTCCATTGTCCCTCAACAATAAATATAGCAGTTTTGTTAACTTACACAAAACTTTTCTGTTCACTTTGGGAGGAGGTAGGCTATAGACAGACCTTTACACTGCCTTTGGGTATGTATTTTCTTGCTAACACCATGGATTTGGGGGCCCCTGTGATCATGAAGAGCAACCATCTTGAATTCCAATTTGCTGCAATTAAATTAATCCTCTACCTCATATGGAGAGCTATGTCAAAGGACACTGAACCTTTGTTTTATACTGTAATAACCCAGAGCTTTGCAAATGAACCTGTGATTCTCAGCCCAGTCATTGGAGTTTTATGCTATGGAACTTATCTGTACAAACGAACACCAAAGCATGCAGCTATGTATATGAATTTTCTTAAGTATAAGTTTCATGACTATAACAGAAATGCACAGGTATTAGGTTGTTTTTGGAATAATTCGGGTGTAAATCAATGCTGCTTAGCTTAAATATGGTCAATTATTTAGAGTATATAAATGTTTAAATGGCAGCATCATTGAGGAATGCCTTCCAGATTGTCATGGACTGCATAGTCTCCACACATGAAAAATGCCTTCTCAGTAGGTAGATATGGCTCCATCCCATCCTCGTGGGTATCCTCTCTTCTTTCCTAAGTATATCATCCATCCCTCAAAGTTAATCTTGTTTCTCTCTCTGTCTCTGTCGTCTCTGTCTCTGTCTCTCACTCTGTGTGTGTATGTATGTGTGCGTGTGTGTGTATACATGTGTATGCATGCATATACAAGCCAGAGTCCTACGTCAGGTATAGTTCTCAGGTTGCATTAACCTTGTCTGTTGAGACATTGGCCTGAGGCTTGCTGAGTAAGCCAGACTAAATGGACAGCAATGGCACACTACCATGTCCAGCTTCTGATGTAGGTGCTGGTTTGAACTCAGGACCTCATGTTTATACATCAAGCACTTTACTGACTACACAATCTTTGCAGATCACAAAGTTTATCTTTTTAGTCACCATCCTTTCTCAGTTTTATACTGAGCTTTGACAGATGAAAGCATGATGACCAATGAAAATGAAATCATTTCTTCTACATCTGTTTAGAAAAGCTACTCATGGAGTTTAAAATGTTGTTGCTGCTGCTGCTACTGTTATTTTATTGGAGGAAATTAAAGGGATTCTTTGTGCTTCTCTCCTGTGTTGAACTTGTTTCTCTTTCTTGGTTTGTTCCATCAGTTGGGGTGGGGGTGGTGGGAATGTGGTGTCTTAGTATTTCTATTGCTGCAATAAAGCATCACTACCAAAAGCAACTTGTAGAGAAAAGGAGATGATTTGCACTTGAATCTCTCCTGTCATACTCCATCAATGAGAGAAGTCAGGAAGGGAGCTCACAGCAGGAACTTACAGGCAGGCACTGAAGCAGAAACCTTGAAGGAAACTGCTTGCTGGCTTGCTCTTCATGACCTACTCAGCCTGTTTTTTTGTAGCACCCAGGACCATCAGCCTGAGGGATGACACCACTCACATTGAGCTAGGCTCTCTCAGATTAATCATTAGTCAAGAAAATACCCATAGACCAATCTGGTAGGAGCATTTTTCTCAATTGAGGTTCCCTTCTTCCAGAAGTCTCTAGCTCCTGTCAAGTTGGCATAAAACCAACCAGCACAGTGGATTATGTTTGTCAGAAATGCTCTGGGAGTCTTGCTTACTTAGTAAAACCTGTATTTTGTCTTTCTACTTGACTGATAGTTTGGATCTGTATGGAATTTTACAAAGATTTTTTTTCTCCTTTAGTTTTAAAGGAATCCTCCATTCTCCTAGCTTACAGGGTTACTTTGATTTTCAGTGCTTTGTGTGTGACTTGTCCTTCCATCTAGAAGCTTTGAGAATCATTCCTTTGTAACCCAGTTCTGAGGTTCTGCCTTACAGGAGTCTATTTTCATTCAGTGTTTATGTTTCCAGTGGACCCTTTCAATCTAAAAGCTCATGGCCTTCGGTCTGGGAAATGTCTTAAAAATTACCTTCTTGATGATTTCCTATACTCACTTTTCTCTGTTCTTGTTCTTTTTGAACTTGTATTACTGTGCATTAAATCTTTTTCAGACTTTTTTCCCAAGCTTATTATCTCCTCTGATCTATGTTTTCTTTTTTTATCTTTTTGATCTACTTTACTCTTCTGTGTTTTCTGAATGACATCCCTGTAGATTCTTATCCTTGGCTCATGGGTACAGTATTTTCCTAAACTTTCTAGCTAGTCATGATGAGCTTTGGGAGATTTCTTTATCATCGGTGGCATCTTTACCTGCAGTGTTGTTTTTCTGTGAGTTCTAGTTGTATCTTCTTCCAGGTTGAATTGTCTGAATACATGTGTGCGGCTGGTCAACACTGCACTTCACTGTGGTGATCTACATAGGCTGTTTGCTGGAGTCCTTACTGTCCTCTGTGCTTGTCTCTTAGCCTATACCAGTCCCTAAGAGAGAATCCTCTTCCTTCTTCATGAATGATATCAGCCTGTGTGGACATCTAAAATAGTAGTGTTTCAACAAGTATCTTAGTTTGCTTTCTGTTGCTGTACTAAAGCACCATGACCAAAAGAAATTTAAAGAGAAAGGGGTTTATTTCGGATTACATTTGTAGTCCATCATGAAGGGAAGTCCAAGAAGGAACCTGAATGACAGACCTGAAGGAATGTTTGTTGCTGGATTGCTCTCCATGGCTTGCTCGGTTTGCTTCCTTATACTACTAAACACCATCTACCTAGGGATAGCAGTGCCCACAAAGGGCTGGCCCTTTCACATCAATCATTCATCAAGAAAATGATCCTATAGATTTGCCTGCAGACCAGTCTGATAGACACATTTGCTCATCGGAGGCTTCCTCTTTCCAAATGACCTGAGTGTGTGTTGAACTATTTTTTTAAAAAAAAAAAAAAAAACATCTAACCAGGATAACAAGCAGAAGCTCACCTAACCCTTTTGCCAGTGCCAGTGATGTTAGCAACATCTCCATTTGGGACCTGGTGATCTGGATGCTTATGTCTTCTCCCTTCCTGGTTTTTCACTATGTTGTAAAATCCATTTGAAATTTCTTTTTAAATTATTATTATTATTGGTGTGACTTTTTCTGGGGATAAAAAAATAAATGTCTATTCACCCGATAAGAGAACCAATGGCAGATCAAACTAACGATTATATGTAAGTCTATCTTGGTGAACCTAGGAGTGTAATGGAGTGTGCAGGCTAGTTTTTATGTCAACTGAACATAAGCTAGAGTCATCCAAGGGGAGAGAAACTCAATTTGGAAAATGTCTCGAAACATTCAGCTGTATGCAAGTTCTAAGGCTATTTCCTTAATTAAGGATTGATGTGAGAGGGCCCAGCCCATTATGGGTAGGGCCATCCCTGTACTTGTTGTTTGAGGTTCTATAAGAAATTGGACTAAACAAGCCATAAAGAGCAAGCTAGTTAGAAGCAGTCCTCCATGGTCTCTGCATCAGTTCCTACTTTAAGTTCCTGCCTCAAGTTTCTGCCCTGATTTCCCTTCTTGATAAAATATGGCTGAGACATAGAAACTGAAATAATGCCCTTTGTCCCCAAGTTGCTTTTGGTCATAGTTTTTCATCACAATAGAAACCTTGCCTAAGGCATGCAGTAATTTACAGGAGCCTAAGTGAGGAGGTCTTCCGAGGAGTGAATGACTCAGGACGATTGCATCACTGGACATGCCCAACACGAGTGACCTCTTAAGAGAGCATTCTTGGAACTACCTGTACAACTTGCAGGCTACTCAGTAGATTCGGGCTCCACTCCAACAATTGCTAGTTGTTTGTTTAATCCTGGAGAGAGGCCTTGGTTTTTCTATTATTGATTATTTTGTTTATTGACTTTTCAAATGTTATCCTCCCTCCCAGTTTTCCATCCACAAGCCCCCTACCCTCTCCTCCATCCTCCTGCCTCTATGAGGTTGCCCCCACCCACCACCTATTCCTGCCTCAGCACCCTAGCATTCACCTACCCTGGGTCATAGAACCTCCACAGGACCAAGGGCCTCTCCTACCATTGATGCCCAACAAGGCAATCCTCTGCTACATATCCAGCTGGAGCCATGCCCTGCCCCCCGCCCATGTGTACTTTTTGGTTGGTGGTTTAGTTCCTGGGAGCTTTGGGGGTCTGGTTGGTTGATATTGTTGTTTTTCCTCTGAGGTTGCAAACCCCTTCAGCTCCTACAGTCTTTGCCCTAACTTCTCCATTGGGGTCCCCACGCTCAGTCTGATGGTTGGCTGCATGCATCCACATCTGTATTGGTCAGGCTCTGACAAAGCCTCTCAGGGGACAGCTATACCATCTTGTCATCAGCAATAGTGTCTGGGTTTGGTGTTTGCAGATGGGATGGATCCCTAGGTGGGCCAGTCTCTGGATGGCCTTTCCTTCATTCTCTATTCTGCTGTTTGTCTCTGCATTTCCTTTTGACAGGAGGAATACTGGATTAATATTTTTGAGGTGGGTGGGTGGCCTCATCCCTCTACCAGGGTCTGTGCCTATCCATTGGATATGGTCTCTGCAGGTTCTATCTCCCCTTTGTTGGGTATTTCAGCTAATGTCCTCCCTGTTGGGACCTAGGAACCTCTTGGGTCCCTGGCATCTGGGACTCTCTAATGACTACCCCCAGTTTCCCCTCCCACACTGTTAGTCTCCTTCTTTCAAATTCCTGACCCTCTCTGTACTTCTCTCCCATCTCCTCCCTATCTAAACCGGCCCCCCTTTCCCCTCCCCTTCCGAGAGAGGCCTTGCTAATCTCTTAAATTTCAGGAGATTCCTGAGATTTGTGAGTTTTGTTTACTTCCTGTGCATTATTAGCCTTAATAGGCTTCTCTCTAGGAGGAAATGTTTCAATTCAGAATACTTCATTACACAGCAACTGTTAATTTTTAAAGTAGCTTGAAAATTGTTGAGCTTTATAACAACATACACATCTATCTGTATATGCATCTATATGCATGTATATGAATGTATACACTCCATCCACTCCTACACCAAATACTACTCACTGACCTGGGAAGTCATTGACTCAGTGCTCAGGTTCAGTAATGGACATATGCTAGTATTCCTATATTTATATGAAAACACTGAGTCTCTTTGATGTCCTAGAGTCTTTTAAGCCATAAAAGCTTCCTTTTCACCTAGGAACTCAGACAATCTGTTACTCAAAGTGTTACCCTTATTGGATTTCAGATTTAAATATTTAAGCTAAAGTTCCACTTCTTTCAGTGTTCTTACAAAACGGTAGCCTTTTTGTCCTTAAAAAAAAAAAAAATGAGCTGGGAGAAGAAGCATGAAGAAATATAAAAGCTAGCTGGAGTTCTTAGGAGTTCTCATAAGTAAATGACTGTCCTTGAAGCAACTGAGCTTTAATTCCTTGCCACAAACAAATGTTCACTTTTTATGACTTGGCCCAATCTGCAAGTTTTCATTTACTATGATTTTCCTTCTGTCTTGGAAATTTTCTATTACTAACTTTTTCATTTTTTTCTGTTATTTTCCAAACTATTTTCTCTTAGATCGTATCCCCAAGAGATTATATTTAGCCAATTGATATTTAACAAAAATTCAACCTTAGGGGAGACTCTGTATGTGTGTATGTGTGTGTGTGTGTGTGTGAGAGAGAGAGAGAGAGAGAGAGAGAGAGAGAGAGAGAGAGAAGAATGGATAAATTCAGGAAGTACAGCATGAAAAATATAAAAACTCACCTTCATAAATATTCTATGATTGTCATATTTTCCCATGCAATGCATTTTAAATATACATAATATACAACATTTAAAAGTGGAAGATGTTCCCCCGATTAAATTTCCTCCAGCTGGTGCTTTGCCCTGACATTGACGTTGTTAGGGATGATTAGCTATCCATGACATCTGAGTTCACAGTACCTGCGTGTTACTGAATACAATGTCATTCTAAAGCTATTAATATCATTAACAGGTATGAAGCTGGAGAGACTTGGGTTTGAACTTCTGTCGTTTATCTGCTAACTTTCCATTTTAAATGTAATCAGAGCAGACTTGCCTTTGAAGCTGAGAGGACATCAGTAACAGCCAGCATTTATTGAGCTTTTGCTACAGACTGTGCATAAGGAACACACATTATCATGTCTGTGTCATCTCCTAAACTCTGTGAGGTGCTTATGATTACTCCGCATATTTTACGAATAGGAAAATTGGATCTCCGATTAGCATTGTTCTCAAGGGCACATAGCAGGAAAATAGTAGTATCTAGGTTCCATGACTCCAGGGTCCATGTTCTGTTTTCTTGTCCTCAATAGTGGGTAGAATACTTTTCAAAATTAGTCAAAATGAACAAAAACACTACACACCAAACCAAACCAGACCCAAAGTCTATACAAGTCAATAAACTGCTATACAGCTAGAAAATAAGGATTCATGAGGGGAGCTGTGGAAGTTCACACCGCATTCTACACTTTCGGGATCTAATATATTTTATGTACTTGTTCACCACAAAAAAATTTATGACAGAATCAGAACTGAACAATCGATAGTTTCATATCGCATTTTATAACTTATGTCCATTATCTGTATCCATTTTTTTATTTGTAAGGATTTTCTAATAAAGTTTATTTTAAATTTTAATTAAAAACTTAGTCTACTGAAACTTAAGGTAATAGTAAAATGAACTCCCTGAGTGTTATCTTGTTAAGAAAAGAGGACCAGAGAAAAGGTGAGAAATATAGAAGTCAACCCAGGTATGATGGCTCACACTGTTTGTCCAGTACTCAAAAGCTGAGGCAGAAAGATTTCTATAAGTTTGATGACAGCCTGGAGTTCCAGGTCAGTCTGTCTGGGATTTTATGATTGTGTCATAAAATAATGATAAGGAAGGGATGAAGCAACAGGAGGAGGGAGGAAAGGAAGGAAAGGAGAGAGAGGGAGAAAAGGATGATAGAAGGAAGGAATGGTGGAAGGGAAGGCAGGTCAGTCAGTGTTACAAACCCTGCAGCATTGTGAACAGCACTACTAATAGAATCACTGCTTTAATCAAAAGTGTATTAATAGAGCTGGAGAGATGACTCTGTGGACCAGAGTTTGCATCCCAGCACTCATGATGAACAGTTCACACCTGCCTGTTACTCTGCTCCAGGAGATCGGACCTCCTCTTCTGGCTTCTGTGGGTATGCACATACACATAGCTTACACACACACACACACACACACACACACACACACACACACACAGATACACACACGTGCACATAAATAAAAATAAAACTATCCTAATGTGTTCACTAAAATAATGTTTCACCTAACAAGTTATCCTCAAAACTTAGTCTTAAAATAATAACCACCATTTTTTATCACTGTTCCTGTGAACTAGGAATTTTAAACTGACACTGTTGAGTCATCTTGGCCTTGGATCTCCAATGACCAACAGTCTGTCAGTGAAGATGACAGTTGCCTGAAGCTTGAATCACTTCAAGATAGCTCAGTCACTCCTTGGTCTGGGCCCAAGCACTGAGCAGATCACAGGCAAGCAGACACCAGGTGGCAGCTCTGCCCCCTATCTCACAGAACCCAGAAAACGCAGGCCTCCCAGGAGCTCTAACTCAGGCAGTATCTTAGCTAAGGAGACAGGCAACACCCACCCCAAACAGGGAGTAACTGGGACCCACTAAGACCCAGGAATTTACTCCTGGCCCAGAGCATTGGCTTCTTCCTGTCTGCCCCTGAGCTCTGAGCAGATCTTGGGCCCCATCTCTAACCCCAGTAGTAACACCCACCAACACAGTTATGATACAACCAAGATAGTAAGAAAGACAGGCTCCAGTCAGAGACAGGGTAGGTAGCACTAAGATCCAAATGGCGAGAAGCACAAGAACATAAGCATCAGCAACCCATGGTATTTATCATCATTAGAACCTAGTTCTCCCACACTAGAAAGTACTGAATTCCCCATATCACTAGGAAAGCAAGATTCAGATTTAAAATCACTTCTAATGATGATGATAGAGGACTTTAAGAAGGCTATAAATAACATTCTCAAAGAATTTGAGAAGAACACAGGTAAACGGGTAGTAGCCCTTAAAGAGGAAGCACAAAAATCCCTTAAAGAATTACAAGAGAACACATACAAACAGGTGAAGGAATTGAACAAAACTATCCAGGACATAAAAATTGAAGTAAAAAAAATAAAGAAATTACAAAGGGAGACTACCCTGGAGATAGAAAACCTAGGAAAGAAATCAGGAGTCATAGATGCAAGCATCACCAACAAAAAAACAAGAGATAGAAGAGAGAATCTCAGGTGCAGAAGATACCATACAAAATATTGACACAACTGTCAAAGAAAACACAAAATACAAAAAGTTCTTAACAAAACATCCAGGAAACCCAGGACATGATAAGAAGACCAAACCTAAGGATAATAGGTATAGATGAGAGTGAAGATTCCCAACTTAAAGGGCCAATAAATATCTTCAACAAAATCATAGAAGAAAACTTCCCTAACCTAAAGAACGAGATGCCCATAGGATCTGTCCAAATACATGAAACCAAATAAACCATAGAGGGATCTCAAAAAAAAAAAAAAAAAAAGATAGCTCAGTCAAATGGCTGTCAATCTGAGTGCTGGCTGTTTTTAAGAAGTGTCTGCTCCTTTCCACATGGCTTGCCATAGATGGCTTGAATATTGTCAAGGTTTGACTTTTCCAAAAGAAAATTACCCAGCACCAAGTTGGAAACTGCAACACTTTTCATATCTACTTAAAAGCACTATGCTGTGTCATCTCGCTATACTCTCTTCATCTTGTAGTTTTGTCATAACTCACTGGAGGTGGACACTCCACCAGCTGTGACTATTAAGTATCAAGAATCACTGAGGGTCAATCTTGAATCTTTTTCCTGAAAAGGAGAAGATCTTTCTGTCTGATGACTTTCTGGGAAGCCTCAGTGCCTAGAGGAAGAGAGCTTCCCCACAGGGTATTTTCCAGGTTAGGGTATGGTAGGTCAGTTGTCCAAGGAGATGGAGTCCACTATACATAGGCTTGTGTGCCTATGTATGTTGAGCTTGCTCTGGGTAAAATAGTGCTACTCCAGAAAGTGTGAGGTTGAGGAGGGGAAGGGTATGTACTCTAGAAACAGGAAAGATTAGTAGGGAAGAAAAAAAGGAAGCAAGAGAAACTACAGCAAGATTTTGACGTCTTTGATAGAGTTTTAGTAAGTGTGAGCTGATTCAATGGATGGCATCAACTGATTTCCGTGTATGTCATCACACCTTTTCTTAACAGCCATAGAAATCACGATATAGACTTTAATTTGTTCCACTCCATGTAAAAGATGCCAAATGATGTATCAAAGGGGGCATAGACTGAAGCAAGGATGCCTGTCGGGATCCCACTGCATCTGAGGCACACAGTTTTCTTGTCTTCCCTCTAGCACTAGAAAGTACCTCTCTCTGTGAAGCTAGCTCACAGGTGATTTTCAGAGAATAATGTGGGTGTTGACTTTATGGTGCTATCACAAAGACTCTAAGGAAATTAAGAACAAAATTCATATCATGGGATATTTGAATGGTGATTTGCAAGCTCATGGAATCCAGGTAGCAATTAGCTAATAAGATATAAGCAAACAGTCATTCCTACACGTCCACACCATTTTCTTCC
The DNA here is from genome assembly GCF_011762505.2 of Arvicanthis niloticus. Classification (NCBI taxonomy): domain Eukaryota; kingdom Metazoa; phylum Chordata; class Mammalia; order Rodentia; family Muridae; genus Arvicanthis; species Arvicanthis niloticus. The sequence continues at coordinate 31,311,240 of NC_047671.1, forward strand.
TCTCCCTATTAAACCACAACCAGAACTGCCAGTAATCTTTACTCTGGCAGGAGCCAGACCAGGTAATCACATTTCTGTCAGTGTTACATTCTCATGCTCCCCAAGTAACAATAGGTTAAATATTTAAAGCTTGGTGAAGATGAAGAAACATGTCCAGAGCATAATGAAAATTTGCCATCCAGGGGGTACAATAATACACTTTTTATTCCTATGTCCATCTTGACTAAAACTAAAGGCTTTTCTTTTATTAGTGTTTGCTCTGTCTCCTGCTCCTTCATGACTCATGCTTCCTGGAGCATCTAGAACCTATTGTCAACAAAGTTTCTATACATTGAAAGTAAAATTAGTATCTTCCTCAAGTGCCTTCATCATGTTCAACTGATTTACTCTGTGTTTGAAAGTCATAAGTAGAGTCCTGTCCCACATCACAGCAACCTTGGCAATGGCTCTGTCTGCCATTCCCAATATCTACCTCTAGTTAGCTAAAGAATCTCAGCAAATTCTCAAGATTGATTTTGTGTCTTCTCATTAACCATGCAGACATTACAAATCAAAATTACACACATTACTCTATAGCATAATAAGATTAGTATAGAAATGACAAGAGGTTTCCTACAATTAATTTAGGGGGGAATGAAAAAAAGCTTGGAGATTGGTCCATGGAGCAGGTTTTCTCCTTGCTTTCCTGATCTTGTCTGAGACATTATACCAGGAAGAAGAAACAACTGTCATTAGATAATCACCTGAAAGATGTGGTCATCAAAAGTCTTTAGAGTCAGGGATGAAATTCATGGTTAGCCCTTGTTCACTTCCTCAAAGTTTTGTCTCAATTAGCACCTATCAAACAGTGTTTCATGTCTTCTTTTACATGACACTTAATCATCAAAAAGATAATTCAATAAAATAATCAGCAAGGAATTTTAACTAAAAGACAACCATACCAACAATTTGATAAGCCTTCTTTTTTGTAATCCATCATTCTCCTATAAATCTGTGTAAACAGTACATAGCAGAGGATTACTCAAACCATGACAGCCTTGTCCCACTATAAAACAAAGACCATCATCATGGCAAAAAAAGCCCTGTGAACAGGATGCTCTTCAGTGGGTGCACTTCAGTATCTCAAATACAATGATTACAGGTGCTGTGCCAGGAAGATAGAAGAAACTGCTCATGATTCTGCTCTACTGGCTCAGATGTGTTCAGAGAAAAGAATGGTTGCTTCCTCAGAACAGAATGTGTTGACCACTAGAGTTTTTCTTTGTTATGAATTCCAATCATGTAGACATTGGGAACAAAGAGTTTGTTTACTCACCCCATGTTTTGATTTCCCTCACAATACTAAGGATGATGCTTCCAGAATGCTAGCTATAGTATCTACCAAGGATCTATTATTACTCTGAAGAGTTTACATAACTAATAATGCTCTTTTAATATAAACCAAGGATGTTAGAAGACAACTAAGAGGATTTAATACGTTTTTTACTAGCTGTCTAAGGCAGGGCATGAAACATTTGGTTTGGCAAAACATGCTTAGATAGATATTTGAATATTTTAAAAACTCTTCTATGATTAAAAAGCACAAACTGTACAGGTCATATGCTTGTCCAATGATACAACACACTTAAGACAGTTTCTTTATGTCTATGAACACTGATATTTGAAAAACTCCTTTCTCAATGATACAAAGAAATACAGATAGAAGCAGAGGGACCATTGCCCCCCAAACAGTGATGTGTTCTAATGATTAAAGCAGAAGAACTGTGCAAAAGGAGTGAACGCACGTACATATACCACAGTGGAGTGTTTGCCGAAGATGACCTTTTCAGTGAATGAGGAAGAACATATGGCCCTCAGCAGTTGTCCATCTGGAACAGGAAGTAAAATTGTAGCTCCTTTCATACTATATGTAGAAATTTATCTAGATTAAAGTCTATGCTTAACTATAATAACATTAAGAGGAAACCTGGGAGACATGACTCGTATGTCATAAAGGAAGACTGCCTTTTTTTTAAAAGAAAAACTCTAAATCTCTGAAATCACAAAGAGAAACCGACTTGACCATGTGAAAATGTAAACCTCCAACATGAAATGTTACAGACTGGGAAAAACTCTTGGCAGTGTAATGGAAGATGGGATCTTACTCAGGCCCGCATGACTAGACAACCTAAAAGATCAGACCACATATAAAAATAGAACCCTGGTCTATAACTCACAGCAACCAGCCTAAGAAGCCAGCCAAGACCACGTAGCAAGTCTATCCAAACAGCCACTACTTGATAAGCAGTATACACACTGGTTTAAAACTAACCAGAACAAACCAAATATGCACCCATAATGCAGGACAAAAGATGTCCTAGTTACAGTGAGGCCACCCACAACTTCTCCATGGCAACAGCCTCCAACAGGGCACAGATGAGCCTTCCCATCTCCCCCATTGAAAACCTTTTTGGCCTGCCTCACCTATTTGTTAAATGAAAATTATGGTACCCAGCCCCTCACTACAGCAAATTCTGGATAGACATATTTGTTCTCAGTTAAGCAGCATGTGCTTGTTTCTACAATGTTAAATTCATTCATAAAGCAAGGATTAGAGAGATGTGTTTCTGGTGGCATACACACACTAGGGGTGAGAGGTGAGAGGTGACTGGTATCAAGTTGGAGACTGGTTCCTTTTCTTTCCTAAAGACACATGTATTGTTTTAAGAAGGGCCCAGGGAGGGACTTTGTGTGAATGTGTGTTTCCTTGAACTCATTACCATTAACTCCAATGTTACAGTTCTAATGATCTTGTGGAGTCTTTCAAAAGTATACAACAACTACACATAGTCTTTATGCATCCAAACTGTATCACTGTGATTAAGTACCTGAGGCAGGTAACTTTGTAAACTGAGGTTTCTTTTGACTCATAATTAAGAAGATCCAGGGCCAAAGAGTCACATTTGATAACAATCTTTTTTACTGGTGGAGTCCCGAGGTGACACAAGGCATCACTCAGCAAGTGATAGCACGTGTGGCTATCTGGCTTCTTTCTTCCTCTTCCTCCCCATCTCTTCCTCCCTCCCCCCTCTCTCCAAATGACCCCATTTAACCCTACTCAATTTCAAAGTCCCCTTTTCTACCTTTTAAATATACAATGAGAATTGTATTTGAACATACAAATCTTTGGTGGACACACTTGACTCACATCTAAATTATATAACATAACCCAAAACTATGGTGTAGACCATATGGCTCTCTCTCTCTCTCTCTCTCTCTCTCTCTCACTCACTCTCTCTCCCTATCCCACTCCCTCTCCCTCTCCCTCTCCCCTCTCCCTCTCCCTCTCCCTCTCCCTCTCTCCCTCCCTCCCTCCCTCCCTCCCTCCCTCCCTCTCTCTCTCCCTCCCTGCCTCCCTTTCTCCCCCTCTCTCTCTCCCTCTCCCCCTCTCCCTTTCCCTCTATCTGTACCCCCCCCTCTCTAATATTATTAGCTTGATGCACTCAGTTTTTTGTCATTTTATGCTGGCTAAGGCAATCTATAAGCTGGAATAGTTAGTGCCTGTTTTAAAAACAAGAAAGCTAATGAGGAGAGGTACGAAGGTGGTTTTGCTTTTATGTGTTTCCAAATATACCAGACTACAGCCCTCACTGATTTCACTGATTTAGAATAGCCACAACTATTCTACAAGCATCTAAAAGACCTTCCCTCAGAACCCAGTGAGTAAGGGAGGACAGCAGAGTCTGCACCATTGGAGAAAGTTTCAGGCAGGGAAAGTTCAACATCTCCAGAGGACCATGAGTTTGGCAAACATGATGTGCAGATGATGCTCTGACATAGGCATGCTTCAGGCATTAGTTCCTTCAAGAAAATGAATCCACTTTTGCTTATTGGAGAAAGAAAGAAATGCCAAAACAAGGTTGTCAGCCATTTCTTGTTCAGTACTGTCTATAAACATTTGTTGCCAAAATGGTTCCAGTTAGGGGTAATGAGGGATAAAAGAAGCCTGGACCTTGGACAAAGAAAAGCAGTAAAGTTTCCCTAGATGAGAGTCCTATTGAATGAAAGGAAGGAGTGCCCTGTGCTTATACTTAGAAGTTATCTTCTTAATATTTTCTTCTAAGTAAGATAGACTTTTTATATTATTAATAAGAATGAATTAGTAGGGGCTGGGAATGTCAATCAGTTAGTTGAAAGCTTCCCCAGTATGGACAGAGCCCTAGGTCTGTCCCAGAACCTCATAAACCAGGCATGGTAGCTAACAACTGTTACTCCAGCACTAAGGAGATGAAGCCAGGAGAATTATCCAAAGTCCAAGGTCACCCTCAGCATCGGCTATGCACAGGACTTCAGGTCAGTCTAGGATACATGAGATCCTGCTCCACAAACAAACAAATCAAGGTGAATTATCCCCTTCACAGACAGAATACTGTGAGATCAACACTGGCATTTTTGTATGGTTTTTATTTCAGTTTTCAGTGTCTATGCTTCTTTCTGTCTGTCATCCACAAATGCCGTCACCTGCATATCATTCTTTATCACAGGGTGTCACCCTCCTGAGCAATCAAATTTCATACCTTAAAATGTGTTAAAAAAAAATCACAGATAAAATTTGAATTGCCTCAATCACCGTTTTAGCCTAATGACTGCAAGCAAATTGTACTTGGTTCGGGTCGTTTGCTGAGTAGAAATGTCAGATGGTACATTCTATTTCCAGAAAGTTACTACAGATGCCCGGTAACAGAAGTTACCAAAAAATGACTATCAACCTGCAGAAGGCAAATTCAAATGCTTCCCTTAGAGCCTCCCATAGACTCTCCATGAATTTCAGGGGTAATTTATGAAGGTGTTTCCTGCACCAGGGCACAGTACTTTGGTAAATAATATTCACTTGGCAGAAATATTTAAAAAAATAGATTTAAAAAAATCATGCAGAAGGAAGCTTCTAAAGACTCTTACAGTGAAGGTAACTTAGAGGCTTTGTAGAAGCTTACCATAAAGCCTGGAGAGTTGAATTTTTTAATACAATAACATCTGGAAAATATTTAATGAACTAATTATAATAAATTCTAAGTGGTGTTCCTTAATTTCCATATATAACTAAAGGTTATGTCTAAAATGTGATATTTTCCTGGATTATTTCAAACTGAAAGTAATGGGAATCTGGAATAGTTTTTTTTTTTTTTAACAGAAAAACATTTCAGATTTTCTTTAATTAGTACTTGTTAGGTATTTGTAGCTAAATTTAGTCCTCTGCTCAACCCAAGCACACAGTATTTAACCCTTAGTACCTTAAAATATGACTAGATATAAAAACATGGTCTTAAGCCTTTTATTACTTTAAAATGAGATATTTACCATAGAATTATCCCATATGTTGTGGATAACACAGAGGGAGATCTAGACAAACACAGAGGCAGAAACTGGCATCTACAACTCAAGGACATAGCTTCAGGAGAAAGAGACCCTGCTGGCCCCCTGGGCTGGGATCTCCGTGAAGCTGTTTCAGTCAAAAGTTATTGATAGTCTTAAGGTTTTAACATCATCTGTTTAGCCACCACTTAGTGACTAGTTCCCTAAGCCTACTTTCAAGGCCCTTCCTTCGTGTCTCCACCAGGTGGGCTACATTTTATCTCAGATTTAATGTGGTCAGACCTGGCTGACTCCTGATATTTCCCCCTCAAAATTCCATCTTCCCAATAAGTGGTATCTCCAACAATCTCCTTACCAAGACCAAGTATCTTAAGGATTTGTTTTTGTTTTATAACCCCTTATATTAATTATCAGTACCTGTTAGAAGTACCTTTTAAACAAATCCAGGTACATGTAGTGGTTTGACTAAGAATGGGCCTAAAGGCTCATGTGTCTGAAACCTTAGTCTTCAGGGAGTATTTGAGAAGGATTAGGGGTGTGGCCATGTTGGAGTAGATGTGGCCTTTTTAGAGAAAGTGTCACTGGAGTGGGCATGGGGTGTCAAAAGCCCATACAGAGCCCAGTGGTTCTCCCCACCCATCTCTCTCTCTCTTTCTCTCTCTCTCCTTCTCTCTCTCTTTCTCTCCCTCCCTTCTTAAGCCCCATCAAGCAAACAGGAGAAGTTGACAACTTCAGCTTCATGGTTCTTGATTTAAAGTCAAGAGTACAAAAAAGGAATGGAATCCATCTCCCTCTCAGCAACTAAGGAATGCCACTGAGTCCAGGTGTGTATGTGTGGTGGTTGGGGGGGGGGTTGTCCCCTGCATGGAGGCCTAAAGAGGCCACTGCATGAAATGTGAAGGTGAAGCCTTCGCTTAAATGGTAATTCCAAGTCTCATTCTGGAGTTTTTCCTGTCTAAGGGCGTGAAGGTCACCTACTTAGCATGCTGCACAGTTTAGCAAACTGCATTTAGAAGCAGCTACTAAGGAGGTATAAAAGTGAAGATGAATTGGAGTTATTTATAGTCAGGAAAAATACACTGAGGAATGAGGTAAGAAAAATGTGTTTCTGCAGAAGGAATGCTTTATACATGGTTATGGAATGCCCATGGGCACAAACCACCAACCAACATGACTCACTTCTTCCATCTGGCTGGACCAGGCTGTGGGCAGCTGAAAGATGCCTAGGGCACTCACAAAACAGGCACCAAAGTGGTAGCAGAAAGTTCTACACCATGTTACTCAAATGGAGCCACCAAGGTGGTAACCAATGGAAAGAGGTGATTAAACCATTATACCTGCTGTATAATTTAGTCTTGTTTTAATTTTGGATTAGGGCATTAAGAGGCATCTTGATCTTGTTGGAGCTTAGGCATCTGTAGCTGACTGTCAGCACATCTGCTGATGTAAACATCATCCATTGGGCATCTTCCATTGGGAAAAAATGTTAATGATCTCTTCTCTCTCAAACACCCTACTTGGTGAAGCTTCTGCCAGCTGCAAATAACTTTCCTCCAAAATAAAAACTCTTCAGCCCTTGAAGCTTTTTTTTTCTTTTGGGTCACAACACATAGAGAAAAGGTATAGATACTGAGATTATCTGGACACATGCATTTAGCTTGTGTTGATGCCCTTGATCTGTGTGTATCTGTGTACCTTAACTAGGCATGGTAATGGCGGGTGGGGGTGTAAGACAGACAAGATGGAAGATAGGTGGTGAGGAGGTGGGGAGGGATGTAGCTTAGAAGACATGAGGGAAACTCACCACAATAGAGAGATAAACTACCTCAGCATCTCTTTGAAAATCTGATTTCTATTGATAGAATAAATTACCAAATATCATTAGTCTAAAAGGCATTGCAAAGTCACCAGGATTAATCCTCACCAAAACTTGAAATATAATCTTCATGATTCAATGAGTTAACTTTTAATCTTTTTTATAATTGAGTATGTTCAGGCAATTAATTTGGGTTGCCTGAATGTTCTTTTCCTCACCTGAAATAAAATGAGTTTTCTGTATCATGTTTTCTCTTTCCATATTAAAAAATAGGTTTTTATATTACTTATTATACAATTTATTTCATACTTCTCATCATGAAATAAATTTAGTGGCTCCTAACAAACAGTTACTACTTTTTAAAGATTTATTCAATTTAATTTAATATGTACAAGTATTTTGCCTGTATGTATATGTAAGTGGTCCATATGTATATGTATATGTATATGTATATGTATATGTATATGTATATGACATGTTCAGTGTCATTTGAAGTTAGAAGGGGGCTTCAGAGTCCTTTGGAACTAGATTTACAGATGGTTCTTAGTTGTCATGTGAACACTGAGAAATGAACTTGAGTCCTCTGCAAAGAGCATAAAAGTACTGTCAACCATTAAGCCATCTCTGTAGCCCCCCACCCAACAACTAGTTTCTCAATGAACTCCAATAAAGAGCTAGACAATAATCTATGGCAACTGGAAAGAAAACTAGTTTATATAAAAAATTGTGTTTGAAAATTTATAAATATGTATTTATTGTGTGAATCTCTCTTACTTTTGCACAAAATTAAATAAACCATTGATTAAATAAATGGATTTTCAAAAAATTAGCAAACTAATATGATCAGGCGAAATAGAATTCTTAGGCTCACTAAAATGGAAATATTTATATCCATGTAGTCTCGTGTCACTATAGACATTCAAAAACACTGATGGTTCTCAGGACACAAATGCACTACAAAGAAAACATAGTTCTACTTAAAATTTACATTCCTTCAAAGGGCTAGTGAGAGCTCAGCCCTGAATGGGGCATCTACAGCGACCCCTTCTAAGGCTTGGGAAACAGGGAGCAGAAAGAGAAATAGGTGAGAGGAATACTGTGAAAAACTACCTCCTAGACATGACATTCTGCTGCACCCATGAACTCCCAGAAATAGTGGTCACATGCTCGATACATTCTCCAGTTCGAACCCATCATGGGTGAAGAAAGAGACTCACTCAGCCCTTCCTTGAGAATCTATAGACAGTTAGCAGTTGCTGGGGGAGGAATAGTGACATTCCTCAGCAATGTAGCCACTGGTAAGTTACCTTGCCTAGGTAAATAAATTTACTCCAGGTCAACCTTAATTAAATGTAGTATCACACACACACACACACACACACACACACAAACACACACACACGTGGAGAGGGATTTGGGAGAAGAAAGGATTTGGCTGGGGTTGGGGGAAGGGAATAAGAGGATAATGGGAAGAGATTATCAAAGTACTTAAACATATATTAAAACATAAAAAAAATTAAAAAATACATTCCTATCTCATTTCACAAGTTTAAGGAAAAAACAAAAATACAAAATAAAAACCTTATTTGCCTTAAACTTTTATATTAGGACTTAGGAACATTTTATTTTTTTATGAGTAAATCTGGTAACTAATTTGAAGATGATTTGTAAGAATGAAATGTTGACGTATTTACTGGGTATTAAAACTCTTACAAGAGACCTTCCCAAGAATAATCTCAGTATGACAGGAAACACAATGAACCATCTCTGTGTGTGTTGGGTGGGTGGGTGTGGGGGGGATCTTTGGCAGCTTAGTGAGCAAATACTGTCCTAGTCTGGAACCTTATTCTGAAGATGTCACTGGTTATGTGTTATGACTCTATAGTCAGGCTGTGGAGGGAGAGCAGATCGAGAGCACACAAGTGCAATTAGTCTCCTATGAGCAGGTTCAATGAAAACCCCAGGAACCATCAGTGGTGGTTGACTGTACTTCTTGAAGCTCTCTGGTGTTGCCCCCAGATTGAAAAAATAAATAAATAAAACAACCTTGTACCTACTGTCACTGTCTTGCTAAATAGCTACATTGTTAAAGTATCTTCTAAAGATGTTTATGCCCATAGATTTGTGTTGCTGTCAACTTTGGTCAGGGAAGATACTTTTTTTTTGTGGTGAATACCGAAATTTATAACTGGTCAAAATGCTGAGTATACATAACTGAGTATTCACCTGTGGGTAACACATCTACAGCAACCTCCTGGAACCCAAGGCTCAGAGAACATTGTATTGTCAAAACCGCCTCTTCAGTAGAGGTTGGTATCATCACCTATGAACTGTCTGGGATGCAGAGTGGCCACAGTCATGCATACTGCTTTGCTCTTAACAGAACTAGTATTTACCCGAGTTTCTGCAAGTTGCTTATTCTCCTTTCTTGAATCCTTCTCTTTTTTCCTCCTCTTAGTATCAGCCTTGAAGGTGGGTCCGAGTAAGAATTGAACCATCTTCATCTTGATTTAATGTGTTTGAAAAGGTGGGCATAAAATTAATCTAGTCAACTCGTAAGGATATTTGAAATTCATTGACCATCCCCAAGAAACCTTGACAAGTCATTTTCAAAATGGCACAGACTATAAATGGAAAATGTTGTTTTTGCTGGGAAGAAGTCCAGAAGAAGTAAAACTCTCCTAAGATTTATGCCACAGCATCTAGACTTCTCTGCCCTCATCTTCTCCTGCAAACAGTAGTATAAGTTTAAAAGCCAAAGTCCTAGATCCAGACTCCATAAATAAACCATGTGGACAGAGACCCCTGTGAAATAGGGTGAATTACAGCAGTGGTTCCAACTTAACCTTTCTCCCCCAAACCCCTTTCCTCAAGTATGAGAATGGAATCTGCTAACTCTAGTGGGTCTGCCCACGCTTTTGACATCGTGAGAACAAGTTGTTACCTAAAAAGTTCACACTGGAGAATACACAACCAGGTTACACATAATAAATAAATAAAAATAAAATAAATGCATAGTTAAAGATCACATGTTTTAAGTCTATAATTTTCTGCTGGGATTCTTAGCTCTCCTGTACTGAATGCAGCTTTTGGGTTGGACATACCTACAAGTGACAGTTTGTTTTAAATTTAAAAAAAAAGAGAGAGAGAAAGAGAAAGTACATAGCTTTTTTTATTTTTGGTCCCAGATGCCCACATGCTAATCTGTAGAACTTGTGAATGTTACCTTACAAGACAAATGGGTCTCCGAAGATCTGATTAACTTAAGATGAACGGCTATCATTTACAAGAGAGAGAGAGAAGTCAAAGAAACAGAAGTGAAGACTGACTCAGGGGTGAGACAGGAGAGAAGCCTATGAGGCCAGCTGGATCAGGAAACAGGCAGCTCTAGAAGCTGGAAACCAAGGGGACTGCCCCACCCTTACAGCCTCTGGCAGGAGCAGCAGCCTGGCTGGTACCCTGAGCTTAACCAACAGACTGATTCCTTTCTCCTAGGATCCCAAACAGTGACACTATTATTATAAATTTATTATTATAAATCACTAGGCTTCTCCAAATGTTTTTATCCTTATTTATTTGGGGGGGGGGTTGTTTATTTCTATGTCTATGTGTGTGTGCCTGTGTGGATTCATATGCACTTCAGGGGTGCAGGAGCCATGGATGATGCACTAGATCCCTTAGAGCTGGAGTTACAGGTTGTTGTGACCAACCTGATGTGGGTTTTGGCAACCAAACCCTGGTCTTCTCCAAGAGCAGTAATTGCTCTTAACTGCTGAGCCATCTCTCCAGCACCTTCTTGACGTTATTATAATTTCCAGGAATCTTCTTTTTTTAATATCTTCCCTTGGTTTGTATAGAAATTTCTAAAACAAGAAAGAAGTTATTTCATTCAACGTCCCTTTCTCCCAACTTAAATGTTTACTTTCTTTATTTTCTATATCAGATATATGTTTTGCTACTTGCTTTGGGCTGAATTGGGTTCTCTGGTGACAATCATGGAAACTGAAACTTGGGAAATGATGTCCCCCTCGCATTAAAACTCCAAGGTCAAGTCTAAGCCTCAGAGTCAAACTTTCTTCTACACTATTTTCCCTTCTCAACTCTTTAATTACTTATCCAATCATTTCAGTGCTCTCTAAACCTGAGGAAAACCACAAATGCTACATAATGTTGAGTATCAATGAAAGTGGACCTTCCAAGGTACCAACGAAAGGGAGGGACCTATATATGGAGGGCATTGGATGTCAATTGACATTTCTGCAGGAAGTGCCGTGCAGCAGATGTATTTCCTCCAATTTAGTGAAAGTGCTTATAAAACAGAAAGAGAAATCCTAAAACGTTAAACTATGTGAGACTTGAAATACAAAAATCTGAATCATAGAATTAATTCAAGAGTGCACAGGACATCCTAGCAGGTTATTATTTTATCTCGTCCTGGCTGTAAGTTCTTTTTTCACCAGGGACATTTGTCCTCATAGTAAAATACAGCTGGCGGCATCAGAGCTCATGTAAGAAAATGTTCACCCTTAAAGCTTGCAAGAAAAAAAAAAAAAAAAGGGCACACAGAAAGCTGGCAGAGAAATGAGAAATGACCTCCCAGAGAAAGGTCAATAGCTGATGTGGAGAGAAAAATCTCCAGGGAACTGTCACTGTCTGAAAAGGAAAATGACCAAAGTGACAAATTTCAAAGCTGAGAGGATGGGCTCATAACAGAATGGATCCTCCTACCGGCTTCCTTTGAGAGACCATGCTGAAGGTCACATCTCGGGAAAATCTCAGGCATGCTCCTGTAAATAAAACAAGAAGAAGCCTGGGCTCCAAGGTCACTGTTAACTGTATAGAAATGCCTGCTTCTGGAAGGTGAAGAAAGGAATGGCCAAGCAAAGCTTTCTATGCTGGCAGCTGCTGGCCCCAGACTTATCACCTCACTCCTTGAGGACTTTTTCTTCAGTATTAAAAATAAAATGCATAGATGTGCCATGATCTCCTGAGTAATCATGACCATGCTTTCTCTCTCCCCTCTCTTCCTCCCTCTCTTCCTCTCTCTTTCTGTCTCTCCCTCCTCTTTCTGTCTCTCTGCTCTCTTTCCTCCCTGTCTCTGTCTCTGTATGTGTGTGTGTGTGTGTGAGAGAGAGAGAGAGAGAGAGAGAGAGAGAGAGAGAGAGAGAAAGAGAGAGAGAGAAAGAGAGAGAGAGAGAGATAGAGAGAGGGAGAGGCTATGGACATCATGGGAACTATTCTAGTTATTGATGTGATAAAACAAAATAATGGCAAAAAGCAACCTGGAGAGGAAAGGGTTTACAAGGATTTTAGTTTACAGGAACTCAAGACAGGATCTGATGCAGAGGCCATGGGACAGAGACCCTGTGACAGCATCATGATAGAATGACAGAAGGGTAATTGAAGACATGAGGACCATTATGAATTTTCAAACAGCTTCCTTTAAAAAAACTGAAGAAGTGAAAATGTGGCATTCATATTAACAGTCTTTTTATTAACCCAGTATATTCAGATGTGATTCTCAAACTATGGAATTGGACTTCCCACAGTTAAGTATCCAGCCCACTCCCTGTGACTGGTGACTCCTGTGCTAAATCATGACCCTTTAAAGGATGAGAATTTCTAGAAAATTTGAGGGAGAGACACATTCAGGTGTCTCCAGGAGCAGTGCTTGGCAAGGAGAAGTGAAGTGAGACTTGTGTATAATGGTCCATGCAAGAGATGTGGGGAATTCGAGCCAAAGCAACAGCAATGACAGCAGGCTGGAGAGACATCTGAAAGACTGCATGTGTTTGGTGACCAGACGGGGAGGTGAAATGAAGTAGCTACTGTGGCCATATAAATAGTAATGACATCTATCGAGTCAGAGATGCTAGAGACGGAGCTAGCACAGGACAATTTAAGATGAGAAGCAAGGGTACTTTACTCCTGGGTGAGCTACATTTGGATTGCTCGAATGGCAGCCACATAGAAATGCTTACCAAGCTGTCAGCCATGACTTCTGAACCTCAAGAAAAAAGATAGGTCTAGAGATTTAGACATGTAGATTTAGAAGTATTCATGGTATTAGTGAATAGTGTTTATGAGGTATCCGGGACAGCCATGAGCCAGAAAACAGAGAGGGAAAAGTCAGTCTACAAAGAAACGAATAGAGGGATAAAAGAAAAACCAGGGTGCATGGTCTCAGAAGTTAGGAGAAAACGAAGTTTTACAGAGAAGGAGATAAACTTACCATATACACCAAGAGGATATGAAGTCCTTAAAAGTCTCCTGTTTGGGGGAATGTAAAATCCACCAATATAGTTTTAGGAAAGACAGCAGAAGTAGCAACCAGACCACTAACGATTGAAATGCAGAGTTTGACACCTATCCATCCAACACATGTGACTCAGGAGAGGTGGGGAACCAAAGAGGGGGTTGTCAACTAACGAGAGCGATCTACCTCCATTTATGAGTCAAAAACAATGACAACCATTTGAGAAAACCAGGAGTGAGGGCAGTGCAGTTTTAGAGAACGTTCTAGAAAGGGAGACAAGAGGGTTGAGTCCTAGAAAGGGATTCTAATCTGTAGGAGAGTTCCATCACCATCTCAGAGACAGAAATAGGAGGAAGGGGATGAATTCAAAAAATAAATAAATATGAAACTCGGAGATAGATGGCAACTGGCTGTCTCCTTTCTCGGGGAAACCAGAGGCAAGATCTCCTGGGAGAAGAAATCAGGTCCAGGCAGCAAGCACAAGGAAGAAACTAACATTCTGAGGTCATCACTGAGAAAAATGAGAGATACTGGGGCATGAAAAGACTTTTTCCCTCCATTGGCTCATGGCTCTCTGGGGCACCTCATAAACACTATTCAGTAGCACCGTGAATACATTTAAATCTATGTCTATATCTCTAGACCTATCTTTTTCTTTATCTGTGCCCCAGTATCTCCCAGTATTTTTTATTATAACAAATATAATCAAAACAGAGTTAGAGCGAAAGTTTTGGTTAGAAAATAGGACCAGGGAATTCTAGGTAGCTTACTGTCCAAAATGACATAACCAATGATTATTAGTAGTGAAGAGTCATTGAAATATGACAAAACATAAATCAAAGAGACAAAATTTTGGTTTTGTGGGCTTTCCTAGGGCTCCCATGATAGTCCCCCAAGGCAGAGTGTCAGAGCATGAGCGGATGGAAGGCTGGAACAGAAGGCCACACGTTTTCGATTAGTACAGAACAATGAAAAGATGATATGAAGATAAAATAAAAAGGCTGACTACCTCACAGACTTCACACAACATGGAGACGTAAGGACTCCTCTGTGGCGACAAAGGGAAGCTGGGATCCTGCTGCCTCCTGCCCTCATGCATAGTGGAAGCCATGAGCAACTCTGAGCTTCGTGAGTGTATTGAGGAAACAGAGAAGTCAGTTTTGAGGTGGGAAATAAATGTGTTTCCTGTACTGTAGCTCCAGCAGTATAGTGGGGAAACCAGGGAGGGGAAGAATTAAGAAAGAGAAGCTGGTGACAGTGATGAAGAAATGAACCACGCAGAGAGTCCTTGGGAGAACCTTGGGCTTCTGGGACAGGATAACCATTGTTGCCACCGATAGCCAGATAGAGGGGGTGCCAGGGTCAGAAACGTGAGGTTCTGGTGGGTCCCAGCCATCGTCCTGCCCTCCTCCCTCATCTCTTTACTTTCTTTTTCCCTCTCCCCTTTTCCATTTTTTCCTCCCGTTAGACTCTTTAATGTACTACAGGGCGCGTTCAAAACACGTTAGTAACACTGCTCCTAATGTTCACAGATTTAAAAGATCCCCAAGACTCATACTTTATTGTATATTCAAGCTCTGTAAGAAAAAACAAACAAACAAACAAACAAAACAGCACAGCAACTCTAACCAGAGTACAACCCCACACACACATTTTGGGTCATGTGGATGAAGAACTGAGAATAATCTGAAGCTGTTCAAATATTCAAGCATATCTTCGCAGTGATCCCCTAGCTTCAATAAGATGATAAGTTGAAAAGCATCTCTCTTAAAGGTAAAATATGTAAAATCTGTGCAACACTTCTTTGCTCTTAACACCTTCAGATTTGGAATTCAGTTTGAAATATGCAGATATTCATCATTTCGCTACTTTAACTTTATCTTTTTGAAGTTTTAATCACTGCTTTTAAAAGTTCCCTTTAAAAGACCTTCGCTTTGGATGAAAGCCGTAGAATACAATGTTGTTCTGGAACAGCCGTTTTCCATCAAACGCTCTGTGCTTTAAGTTGTGAAAAAACGCATTGATTATACTGCCAAGCATCGCTAAAAAGTGTTCTGCATCATAAAAGAAACCACGGCCCCATTTGTTATCATTTAAATTGTAAATTGTACATTTGATAGAAACACACTGAAGCTGAACCAAACTATAGCATAGGAAAACAATTCTGATGCTCATTTTTTGAAAACCGTGTTTTGGTGGTCCCCTAATCTAAAACTAATCTTTTTGTTGGCCTCCAAGCAGATGCACACTGCAGACTTGCTGCCACATTATGGTCACAGTGGGTGGGGGGATTGGTCATCACAGTCCCTAAGAGTGGCATTGAAAGAGATTAGAAATGACAGAGATACTAAAAGTGTCTGAATTCCATCATCTAAGAACAAAACCCTGAGGCTTAATGGGGGCTTTTGCTTTCCCATATTTCATGAGATGGAGGTGTCTGTGTTTGCCTCCTGGGGGACATGGAATAAACTTAAGAGATGTAAAACTATTAGTCTTGACAAAACTAATCCAAAGGTCTGTTCTATTCAGAGCTAACATGATCTGCCCGATATCAAAGTTAAGGCCAGTTCTGAGCTGCGTTTCAGGCACATGTGCCCAGGGATTCGATATTTCTTGGCCTAGGAAGAGAAGGGGAGGCAGCAGTGCCTCTGTGGTCCACAGCTGAGGTCCCGGGTATTGGAAGACTTCCATATTCTTTTCATTATGTCCCAATTCTGCTTTAAGTAAAAGAGGATTGACTATTGATTTCTGTGTGTCCTGAGATGTAAACATACAGGCAGATGATATACAAAAGCTAGAATGTATTCAGCTGGCTTTTTGTGATTATGAATAACTGTTCGTCTGACATTTTTTGTAGTCTCATATAATACTGCACTAAAGTATAAATGCTGGCTTTCATATCTATATTAGTTTCTCACCTCTGATAGAATGAGCCTATGTATTGAGTGTTGATACAGGTTAGATCTCCAGTTTCCACCAAAGGCCCACGTGTTGAAGGCTTTGTCCTCAGCCCATGATGCTACTGGAAGGTAACAGGGTTCTTAAAAGATAGAGTCTTGTGGAAGGAAGCCATGCTATTGGCAACAGGGAAGCCTGGTCCCTTCCTGTCTACACCAGTCTTCCTCCACCATGATATCCTGCGATGCTACCACTCCAAAGAAACAGATAAGACACTTTGAAAAAAAGAAGAGGAACATAGGCAGACAAGGGAAGGGAAAGCTAAAATGGTAACTTCTTGCTCCTAGACAACATTATGTGGAGAAATGGTAAAGACAAGGGAACTGGTTTCTAAATAGAACCAGTAGGCAAAAGGAAAGAACACGGAGGTTCTATGAAATGCCCAGTCCAGTCTCCAACCTTAGGCCTCCTCCCATCTCAAAGTAATAAAGCCGTCATTTCCTCTGCCCTGAAAGCTTGGTCTCTGGGTTTTCTGAGCAGTTTAATTCTTTATTCATCAGGGAATAAACTTGGCAATCGCCACAGTGCTCTGATGACAAAAGCTAAAGCTAGGCTATGTGTGCAGACGCTTGATGACAAGAATCAAAACGTTTTCCCTTTGCCATCATTTTTATAGCTTTTTGTTGGATTTATTACTATCATCAAATGTTTAGCTTTTATACTGTCATAACAGCCCCATTACAGAAGTTCTTACGGAACTTGTCATTTCTCCCTAAGCTGTGCAGGCTCTTTGCTTTGAAACTGGGATGGACTCACTGTTGGGAACAGAGTGTAGGCAGCACGATACTGTACGACATAGCTTGAAAAATGCCATGCCCTCTTAATATATGGGGGTGTACCCTGAAGATGCTGCCCACTCTAGCAAAGGAGGGCCGTCTCCCCAACAAATCCTTCCTGGAAATGCCCTCTCAGAACAGCTCAGATGTCAGTCTTGTAGCTCATTCAAAACCAATTAAATTGACTATGGAGATTATCTATTGAATCGGCCAAATTCAGACTGAGCAGAGGCTGAAGACTTGGATGCAACTGCATCCCACCCAGCTTCTTTCTTTACTCAGCTGGATACCCCTTTCTCCTTCACATATAACCTACTGCACACAAAGTTCCACTTAATAACCTTTTCCAGTAACCTTAACTAAGGTTAGCATGAGTCAGATTTTAATTTCAGTGGAGACCATGGCATACTTAGATTCTGAAATACTATCATTCCTGGTTTTCACAGTAGGCAGAAACAATAAAGACACTGCCTAGTCAGAGTTTCTATTGCTGCAACAAAACACCATGACCAAAAGCAAGTTGGGGAGGAAAGGGTTTATTTGGCGTATACTTCCATATTGCTGTTCATCATTGAAGGAGGCCAGAACGGAAACTCAAATAAGGCAGAAACTTGGAGGCAGGAGCCAATGCTGAGGCCTCGGAGGAGTGCTGCTTACTGGCTTTCTCAGAATAGCTTGCTCAGCTTACTTTCTTATACAATCCAGAACCACCAGCCCGGAGATAACACAACTCACAATGGGCTGAGCCCTCCTCCAACAATCACTAAGAAAATGCTTTACAGCTGGTTCTAATGGAGGCATTTTCTCAATCGAGGTTCACTCCTCCCGGATACCTTTATCTTGCGTCAAGTTGGCACAAACTAGCTAGCACAGATATATTGATCTTTGCATCGACTCTTCCAATGACAGGAATTAAGTCTATAATCAGTTATCACTAATGATCTGTATAGCATCTTTTGCTTGTTCTGAAGCTTAATAGATATAATAAATTTCTCCTTGTCAAAATATGATTTTGTCTTGGAACTTGGCTAACCCAATGTTTCAGAAGACCATGTAGGGTTGGTTTTTTTTTAATCCATTGTTGTATGGGTCTGCATCCATAATCAAACATGTGAAAGCAAAACACACACTGTCTCTAAAACTTGGTCCTGAGCATGCAGCATCAGTAAAGTGACTATTTACTTAAACTAACTTAGGAAGGTTTTAGCAGCAAAACCCAAGAGACATGACATGCTTGGTTCTATCTTCCTGGAAGTGGGGGCTTTCTCTCTCATTTGACTCCAAGTCACCTTATAGACATGAGTCATTGTATCACAGGGGCTATGAAAAGAATGAATTCAGAGATCATGCCTGGTGGCTGATGATAGGGTTACAACTCAATGATTTAAACAACGGGACACTTTCATCTGTCAAGCCAGGCCCTGCCTTCTACTTCAGGCATCTCATGATTATTTCATAAGGTCGAACCTCAAGCATTTCTCCACTTGTCTATTCTGTGTTCTCAGCCTCTCCTGCAACTTCACAGGAGCCCATCTACCAGCAGGAGCCACTGATTCCTGCATGTTCTCAGTGTTGACGTCATCCCATTGTTCCAGCACTGCAGAAAATCAGAAGCAAATTAGAGCACACACTTGTTAGCTGCACAACAAAATGATGAATTGTGTTGTTCTACTTCTCCAGCCTGGAAAACATAGTAAAGCACCATCCTTTCTGAGATGAAGTTTCTTCAAGCCATCAGTTCATCTGTGGAAGAAAAATATTTTTCCCTTCCTGGGGTCTTCCACCCTAAAAGAAATACCCAAACTCAGATGTGTGTACTGAGTTGAAGGGCCATATCTTTGATTTGATGGCCATATTTCCCATTAGAGAGAATGGGGCATCCCTCCTAGGCCAGCCTTCCTGATTGGTAGAGCCATACGGCCATGCTTCCATGGCTACAACAGGTTTGCCAATAGTAACCCTATTTAAGAGAGAGCAGAATTGGCTCTTTCAGTTAAATTTGTTTTTGCCATAAATGTACATGATTACCATATACTAATGAAGAAAAGTTGAGATGGAAGTGGCAACTACCCAAATTTTATTAACATACATCGCATACCTGTGGCAAATTATCTCACTGTATTTAGCCTTGTACAACTAAGATGATTAATTTTTAAAATGCATAAATACACTTAAATTTGTTAAAATAAAATAAGACTGTTCTTTGCCCTACAACTCTCTTGAGACACAAAGTCATAGCTACACACACAACCTCAGTGACCATCCCTAGACCACTGTTGATGCTAATTGGCCAACATATGTCCTGCCCAGAATTGTACCACCACTACCACCATCACCACCTTCACCACCGCCATCACACACCCTGTCCACACTCCACTTCCTCCTGAGTCCACATCAGTTTACTCTCTTAGGAAACTCAATGTACAACACAGTACTCTAATGTCATGGGGATAAACAGGGTCCAGCAAAGGAGCCCTGAGGCTGACAATTCAGGTTCCTTAAACCAAAGGAAGGGCCTAGGTTGCATTAAATCACCTATTACTTAGCCCCAGGGCCCTTGTCACATGATTCTTAGCATCCCAACATGCTCATCTATATTCTCCCTCAATAATCAAATAGAATTCTATTATTCCAACACACATGGGCTTTATTTCCCACCACATATCACCTATCTATGGCTCAAGTCTTAAAGTCAATAAACAGAACTCCTTTGATTCGGTCTCACTGGGTCTGAGGAACACTTGCTCCCCTGTCATGGTAATATAGATTGATGGTTCTAGAAGTTCTCAAAAGAGGATCTCCACGTGTCCTGTGTCCTCAGTAGTCACAGTGGTCACAGCTATTACAGGTGTGCAGGGTAGAGCTTTCTCCTCTTGTGGACTCCTCCAAAGCTTTCAACGATAGCACAATGTTGGCCACTATAGATGATGGCCTCTAAAGACGTGATCTTGTGAGCTAGGACCTAGCCAGGACCTTACTTTTGACAAATCTACTAGAGGGTCCCAGACATGACACTTCAGGTGTCGCTACACCAAGGGGCCAGTTTTCCATCAGCATCACAGCCAGATGCCTGGATTGATGGTGCATCATCTCCAGGATCCTGTAAGTTTCTTCAGTCCTCCCCTTTGGATGCAGGTCAACACACCAGGAGACAAATTACACAGGCATACCACTTTCTAAGATTTCACTTTGTCACATTTATACGCTACGATTCACTCTGACTTTAGGACATCTGCCTGCCTGGCAGGCATCCCAGTCACCCGTGGAAACTGCGACCGACTGTGGCTACTTGGCCTCCTACTGCTGACCTCTGTAATTAGCATGTGACTTAAGGACTCTGAACTTGGGGATTCTGGAGAGAGGTTGAGAGCAGGTGGGAGCTGAGGCTTATTGACCAAAACTAAAATCATTCCCCTGAGTTCAACGAGAGGGAAAACCAGCAGAATCTCCCCTCCCTGCCCCCCAAAAAAGGAGAAAGGTTGAAGCCATAGCTAGCTTATAAAATTTCTAGTTCACCACAAAATAGTCCTTTGCAGAGGATTTAGCACAGCCTCCTTTAAGGTAAATGGGCTAAACAACATGGAGTCTGTGAGAGGAGAGTAGCCTAGGAAACAAGCCATCTATTTAATGATAGCCTTCTCCACAGGCCAGGGATTTAGGGAACTGCAAGGTTCTAAAGGGAGAAAAGAAAATCGACTCTCTAAAGTCCGTGGGAGAGAACCACTGATTTTATTCCTAAGGAGTCAATTAATTAAAGTTAGGGCCTCACAAACAGCCCAAATGCCAATTCCAAATTAAAGGATGTGAATGCCCATTTCTGTCTGACCCCTTTTCACCCGTTTTTAGCACCTGGCAGATTTGTGGACCGCAGCCGTGTGCTGATTGAACAGAAACAGGTCTTAACGAGCAGGCAGGGAAGATGAAGCGGTCAAGGACAGGCTCAGCCGTTTAGTTTGTAACTTGTTTCATCTTTTACTCCCCAGAGCTTGTCTTTCCCACGTGCTCATCTTTTACTTTCTCATCCTTTTTTTTTTTTTTTTTTTTAAAGATCTTTTACTTTTTATCCATACCTTGAACAGCTTTAACGCCTTATTCCATGGGGGGGGGGGGGTGTTTGGGATGAGAAACTACCTTGAAGTCCATTGGTATGAGTCCCTCTGCTGAGGATACCTGGCCTCTCAAGATGTTACAAAGATGGACTTAGTGCAGTTCTATCTCAAGGCTCCCAGTTTAGTACCAGGCACAGAGGGGCATGGAGTAGGTGGCTAGTCAAAACGTTGGCTCGTTCCCTTGCTCACTGGCTGTCAATCAGACACCCACACTGCAGGCAGTTAGCATGGCCCTTCACCCCTAAGTGTTTCCTTAGAGGCTACCCAGGTGAGAAAGGTCAGAGGCCAAGTCCAGTTTCCATCTTCTAAACTCATCATTAAAAGGTAATTTACAGCCAACATGATTACCTTTAAGGTCTATCATCTTACAAATTAATTTATTAAATTATCTTCTCAAGGAAGTGAAGGAAACAGCACCGGACCTGTACAGAGGTTTGAGAATAAAAGAATACTCGTAGGTGAACTGGAAAGAAGGAAGCATATGAATTTTTATTATTTACCTGCATAATCTAATTAAGTATGGATTAGAACCCCACAATACATACATATTATTTGGGTTGTTTTTTTAAATATGAAAAATTTGAAGTTCAAAGTGCTTAACCATTTGTCTCACCACTGTTGAGAGGCCAAGAGTAAAAGTCACGATGGCCAGGCCAGTTTGTCTGTATGCCTTCAGGAGTCTGACCCACATTACTTTATGTTTTCCCAGGGCCACCACAGCTGGGAGTGACCTGATCCCTTCTAGCCTGGGCAAGGAGGGTGATTTCAGAGTTCCATCTGTGAGAGTGGAGCTGCGTAAGAGATTCCTCCATCGGATTGGATGTGTCTGCGATATAATGTCTCAGAATAACTTTTAGAGATGTTCTCCATTCCTGGCAGCCTCTGCTGTCCCAGACCCTATACTGTCACTTGGCCGACAATGTCTCAAAGGGAACCTGAGACAGGCAGAAGCAACTGCTACTTGCTGGCATTCGGGCTCTTCCTTGGAACCCAAGCCTCACAATTTAAAGGGTGTTCAGGTCTCAGAACCAGTGATCCAGAAGCCATTTTTCCTTTTTCTACTGAACCCCCTTTCCTCATCTTAGTGGATTCTAGGCTTCTAGCTGTAACAGAAAAAGTACCATAGTCACCTCCAAACAGGATCACATCTGTCCAGTCAACACTCCAGACAGAGCCCAGTTGTTCTTGAGAGTAACAAATCTCTAAACTTGTTCAAAAAGCAAACCCTGTGTTACTCTGATGCTGCCTGCAAAGTTCTTCATCCCTTTGCTCAGCCAACTTCAACTTACTGTAGCCACAGAGTCCAGCCTGTATGTGCATGACAGACACAAAGACACACTGGTTCTGGGGCCACATGAAGTTCCTTTCATTTGACAGAAGGAGCAAGACCTGGGGGGAGGGTGAGTTGGGTGTGAAGAGAAGAGAGAAAAAAGAAAAGAGAGAGAGAGACAGAGTCAGACACCGCTGTTGAGAGGGAGAGGAGGAAGCGAGAGAGGGGAAGGAGAGGGAAAACAGAAGTCAGAAAAAATTCCACCTCCCAAGAAGCCATGACCATCTCCTGATTGGTGGGGGGGGGGGGGGATCTGCAATCACCTTACACTGCACAGTTGGCACCTTATATTTTATCCTAAGACTGAGGGTTCAGCTGAGACCGCAGAGACTCTTCAGAAGACCAAATCCACTCCAGTTAAGCCTGCACATTCTTGCCTTCTCCATCATTTACACATTCTAAGAAGTTCTGTACTCTGGGGCTAGTGAGATAGTGCAGTCGGCCTCACAATCAAGTTCCATCTCTGGAACTCACGCAAAGGAATAAGAGGAGCCTCGTCACATGATCTCCACATCACACGGCTGTCTCCTGACCTCCACACATGGCTGTCTCCTGACCTCCACACATACTCATGGCACGTGCACGCGCGTGGGCATGCAGATACCATTATTTATTTTTAAAGAAATTCTGTGCTTTGTGAGAGTCTATGCCTTTTTAGGAAGCACCTGGAATGGTAAACAGCACACCCCTCTCTGGTTCCTACATATAGGGCTGGACCATTCTTTGGGCAATATTAAACCTGATTGGCATTCATATGTTTAATTTTTTTTAAGTCATCTCCTCTTTTCCCAAGTTCAGCATTTTCTGTAATGTACTTGCAGTTGGATTGAAACAAACTTTATGATCATTTTGAAGTTCTGATGAATCTAGGCTTGCCGATAAATCTGCTTTGAAATATAGCTCAGGCTGGAGAGCTCCCAGTTGGTTTGATCCTCAGATCCACCGACAAATCACAGGGAAGGTAGAGACAGGCAGGTCCTTGAGCTTGCCGGTCAGTCAGTCAAGCCTAATTAGTAAGCTCTGGACAAGTGAGAGACCCTGTCTCAAAAACAAGGTAGGTGTTTCTTGAGGAATAACGCCTAAGTTGACCTCTGAATACTCCCATGTACATGTACAATGATCGCACACACACACACACACACACACACACACACACACACACATTCTTTGCCCAGGTCTAGCTGTCTCTTCCAGACATTAAATAGAATTGTCTATTGTGCTGGTCAGTTTTATTTGTCAACTTGACACAAGTTAGCCTCAGTGGAGAAAATAACTCCATATGATTGGCTCAAAACTCCAGAAGAAAAAAAAAGGAAGGAAAGAAGGAAGGAAGGAGAAAGAGAGAGAGAGAGAGAGAGAGAGAGAGAGAGAGAGAGAGAGAGAGAGAGAGAGAGAGAGAGAACCATAGGCAGGTCTGTGGGACATTTTCTTGATTGGTGATTGATCAGCCCACTGTGGGAGGTCCTCAGTTATATAAGAAAGCAGGCTGAGTGAGCCCTGAGCAACAAACCAGCAAACAGCAGCAGCTCGCCATGGTCTCTGTTTCAGTTTGTGCTTGAGTTCCTGCACTGACTTCCCTCAGTGAGAGACTGGAATCGGGACATGTAAGCCAAATAAATCCTTTTCCCTCCTAAATTACTTTGGTTCATGATGTTTTTATCACAGAAATAGAAAGACACCACCTAAGGGTTTTCTTTTCCTCTCTTGACAGAGAAGGTACATTCAGATAGCTCAGTAAATTATTTTCACTGCAAATAAGTATAGAAATAATATTTTAAGAATTTTCTTTTCTCATTGCTCTCAGCAATACATCTAGATGAACCATCTCACGGAGGCCCCCTACATCATCGAGATAAAGAATAACGGTGAGCTTCTATCTTGAGTTCTTGACAGTCAGTCCAACAAAATCAGCTCAATTTTATTTTTAAAAGAAAACACTACTTCATTGACAGAGAAGCTCACTCAAATTTCATTTCCCACTCTAATTTTTTCTCCAGGGATTAATAAGCATCTTAGGGGCGATACTACGGACACCCTTTTCTCTTCCTTGAGCTTTTCATTCTATACATGTGATAATGTAGTCAAAAAACAATGTGTGTATATATAATATATTAAACAACTTCTTCAGATATGTATGGCCAAAATCCCTTTTCAGAAGAGGCCACGATCTTAATCAGAATTCTCTTTGTGTCAAATTACCTGCCCCCCTTCTCTTTCCCAATAGGCTTCCAAGCAACTGTGACTATTTAGGGGATTGCCTTCACAGTGAGAAGCTGTTTACTGAGCCATAAGCTACTTGGCACATTTGGATGCTGCAAAGATTTTTATTTAACACAGCACACTGAGTATGGTGGCTTCTGATAAATGGAGCTTGCTTATAGAATACCATTAAAATGTGCTCAATTCTCTTCCCGAAAGCATGTCAGGATGGTAGGCTGTCCTTGGAGTGGATGAAGAGGCCATAAGTGCCTCCTCTGGGGACTGTGGCACTCCCATGGGTTCAGATTTGCAGTGCTGACTCTCTCTGTGCAAGCCTCTGCAGAGGTCCCCTTCAACACGCACCCCCATCTCCAATCACATTCCCTTATTTATGAACATCAAAGTATGCATGACTTGAGACTGAGATAGCTTATTTATTAAGAGCTGAGTTTGGCTTCCACCACTGCCTGTAACTCCAGCTTCAGGAGATCTAATGTTCTTTTCTGGCTTCTGGGGACACCAGTGTGCCTTTCAGGAGATCTAATGTTCTTTTCTGGCTTCTGGGGCCACCAATGTGCCTGTACACTTACCCCCACATGTTGTCCTGGACTACTCACTGCCTGGTCCTACCTAGCTTTTACCAAAATCTTTATATAAAATTAGAACCTCGTAAAGCAAAATGGCTCTGCTCAATATCAGGGACCATGTCAATTTGCCAGTCATTATGCACAAACACTTGATTATTTGGGAAGAAATGCCAGCAAGAAGCTAAGTACCTGGAAGTAAGTGGCATTTGAGTTCAGAGTCTGTTTACAGGATGTAGCCAGATTTCTTCCTTCCAGTCATCATTTTACCTGGAGCTAATCTATAGATAACAGGAATTAAGGACTTCCAACCTCTAAATATGGCTTACCCCACCTGTGGGCTTAAAAGAACACAGTGTTTTACCTTTTTTTTTTTTTTAAACTTTCCACAGGCAAGGGAAACTTCTGAGTAGGGCTGGGCTTCCAGCCTTCCCACACTCTCGTGGATGACTATCAGAGAGAGGAAGTCAGGAAACACAGAAATATAATCTCTGTGTACTTATGCTCAGAGGGTGAGGTGTGTTAAGATATGGTCTGACAACATAACTCAAGTTGGTCTTGATAGACTCATGATACTCTGCCCCAGTTTCCCATGTGCTGGAATTACAGGATATATTATCAACATGTCCAGTTAACAGTTGTTCACCTAGGTAAAAGCTTTCGTTCTCCGAAAGGGAAAACTTCAGACACTACAACACTAAAGATTTTTCTTGTTGTTACAAAACACCCAGGAAAAGTACCCTAATTAAGGAAATGTTTACTTTGGCTCACAGTTTGAAGACACAGTTCATCATGGGGAGGAAGGCATGGCAGCCTGAGCTTGCAGCAGATGGTCACATCCTGCCCACACTGTGGCACATGGAGGAGTCTCACTGTGGGGGACAAAGAAGAATGACCCCCACATTCTATTCAGTCCATGACCACACCCCACAGCATGGTATTGCTGAGAATTAGAGAGGGCTGTCCCTCCCCCACTAATCCAAGCCAGAAACGTTCTTTCAAGTCAGGAGGTGTGTTTCTATTGTGACCCATCAAGTTGACAATTAAGATTAACTGCCACAACCAGAAGAAGAGAGGAGGAGTCATGAACAGTGGAGAAACAGCCAGTGGCTCCTGGAAATTCACGGTGGCTGGCCACAAGCTGGGCAGGGTACACAATGCGAGGTGCTAGAGAGCTTCAAGGCTGCTCAGCTGTCTGTTCTGTGATGCAACTCTATTGTCGACGAAGACTTAATATTATGCTCAAAGGACATGCAACAAAAGGTTGCATCTAGCAAGCTTTCATCTCCGCTTGGACAATAAAGCAATATTAAAGTATTTGAGTGGCATTTGAGTTACATAAGAGGCTCTGTCTGGGAAAGAAGTCACTGCAATGTGACAAAAGCCTGTAATGCCAACAGCACATGCACACCAGCAGGACCACTGTACTTCTATTTGTTCCACACTCCTGCCTCTCTGATACTCTCCCTTCAGCTCGATTCTAGTGCTTTGACCAGGTATTGCTGCACAGTCCCTCTGCTGTCACCTCCACTTGGCACACGCTCCTGCCATAATAATTATGGGAGGACATTGTCTCCAACCTGACTATCTCTGAAATGATCCACGGGCCATGGTCTTCTTTAGATGTTTCTGCATTTCTGAAATATGCCATGATAAATGAATCATGTAGATGATTGTAGAAATATATTTGATCTTCCTGGGTTCCTGGCACAAAACTGTTAAAACCCTGAAAGGATTTCCTGAAAGGATGAACGGCATTATTATCCAGAAAGAGCTTTCTTTCTATGGAATCTGAGTTTATTCCCTTGGGGAGATTCAAGTCACATAGGTAATGACTAGAAAACGTGTGGATGAGACAGGCCACCTGAAAAACAATGGCATAGAGCTGGAATTGTCAGTCAGAATCAGGACTGCTCTACACAGGACACTGACACATGGGATAGGGATATACATCTCCATAGAGACCATGGAACAACATGTTCCAATGAGCTTGGAGCTGTTGAATAAACGGAGATGTTGGTAAGGAAGTTTTACTGAAAATACACGGGGGCTCCAGGTCTCCCCAGGTTCCTACCTCTCTTTCCCCTTGCTGCTTCTCCATTAGAGTGTCCCTTATGTGTGCTTCATAACAAGCCAGTACACAGATGTATCTCACTGAATTTTGTAAATCATTCCAGCGAGTCATCACTCCTAAGTGGGGTGGGGGTGAGTCCTGGGAACCCTCAGTTAAGAACAATCTGTCCCATCAGAAATTCCAGAGCCACCGGGCAGTGGTGGCACACGCCTTTAATCCCAGCACTTAGGAGGCAGAGTCAGGTGGATTTCTGAGTTCAAGGTCAGCCTGGTCTACAGAGTGAGTTCCAGGACAGCCAGGGCTACACAGAGAAACCCTGTATAAAAAAAAAAAACAAAAAAACAAAAAAAAACAACAAAAAAAAACCCAAAAATCCAAAAAAAAAAAAAAAAAACCCAACCAACCAAACAAACAAACAAACAAAAAGTGCTTAAAGAAATACCAGAGCCTTAGACTTGTGAGCAGCAATTCAAGAGAGGGGAGTCTTGTGCAGCTGGGTGCTTTACCTTTGGGATCAATGCTAATTCCAGGTAGTGCTAGAATTGACTAAATTACAGGGTACCCAGCTGCTGTTTGGAGAGTTGGAGAAGCATTTGGTGTAGAAAAACAATACACATCTGATGTCAGGTGTGCTGTGCAGTGTGACTTCCTGGTAGTTATTGTCCCTCCACGCACACATGCTATTTTAAAAGACTGTAAATGAATCACCTAGCTATACCATGGTTTACCAATGGGTCCAAGGCAGTTTCTTACGGAATCAATGTCTCTGGATGATACTAAAATATGAAACCTATGGCTGACAATGCTACTTTGGAGACCAATCTTTCTTGGAACTAGACTGAATGGTTTCAGCCTGTCCCTCCCTAATCTCAGCTGTTGTTTGGTTATTATAGTTATTATTATAGTTTGAGACAGAGTCCCACTTCCTTAGCCCAAGCTGATCTGGAGCTCACCACATAGCCCAGGGTAGCATTAAACTCATGACAACTTTCCTGCCTCTGCCTCCCAAATCCGGAAACTACAGGTGTGAGTGCCCAAGTCTGGTAGGCTCAGCTTCCTCCCACCTCACCCTCAAGTCTGAGGTACTGGATACATGGCAAACAACACATCCTTTGCCTTATTCAGAAATCAACAATGTTTCCCTGATATCAGTTGGATGGAAGCCACACTCCCTGGGGTTTCTTCCTTTTTGTCTTATTTTTAGTTTATGTATTCATACAAAGTAATAGGTCTCCTGGTAGCATGTTTTTACACATACTTGGTTTGGGTTGAGCTCGACCAGCTCTTCTCCCCCATCTCCCTGTTCTCTGTCCCTGCTTATGTGCTTCTACACACGTTTCCATTTTAAATGTATTCTGTTACTCTCTTTACATCTTTCCCTTAAAGCCTTCCTTTCTCTTCTCATAGTCACCTTTCAGGTCTCCCATACTACACACACACACACACACACACACACACACACACACACACACACAGGAGGATGCCCAGCCTTTGGTCCCCATGACTCTTTTTTGTCTCTACTATCAGTACTAGGAGTTTAAGTCACTTGTCACAGGGACTAACTCTGGCTTCCTTCCTGTTACGCTCTCTCCTTTTTCAGGTTCCTTTGGATTCTACTGGACTCATCTAGATAATTCTGGATAATCTTTCAAGATTTCTAGATAATTCAGAATAATCTTTTCCTCTCAAGGTCTGTTGATTGACAACCTGAATGCCATTGGCAAGCTTTCTATTCCTCGACCACATGGATGGCCAGATTCCAGGGATCAGGCTACGTGCCTCTTTGTGAGCATTATCCTACATTCCACGAACAAAGAAAATAAGCACAGATAAAATGTATTGGCCAATAGGCCAATGATGGCTGTCTCTTTTTTTCCCCAGTGCTGTGCCTAACTTGTTCTTTCAAGACCTTTTGTGTTTCTTTAGATAAGGCTTTTATATTATGTCTTATAGCTATAGCAATTGTGTGTGAGTGTTGTGTGAGTGTGTGTATGTGCGTGTGTATGTGTGTGCATGTGTGAGCGTGTGTATGTGTGTGTACATGTATGTATGTAAATATGTGTGTATATGGGTATATGTGTGTGTGCATGTATGTGTGTGAGTGTATATATATGTATGTGTGTGAGTATGGGTGCATGTATGTGTGAGTGTGTGTGTGTGTATAAATCTGAGGACAATCTCAGGTGTCATACCTCAGATAGAGCTCTAGTTATGTGTCTGTGTCTATGACAAACATCACATGTCTCTACCTCACTCACTATCTTCTTTATATAGCCTAGGACACAACTGATGAGAAGTCATGCTGACCATGGTAGACTTCGAACTTCTCTACCAATTAATAATCAAGACAATCCCTCACAGACAAATCTGTTCTAGACAGTTCCTCAGTCTGGGCTTTCCTCTCAACTTACTTGAGGCTGTGTCAAACTGACTGTCGATTCTAACTGGAACAAGTGTTCTCTACCTTTTTCTTTGTTTCAAGACAGGACTACTCACTGGCCTGGAGCTTAATAGGTAGGGTAGACTAGATAGCTACAGCCGAAGGAAGCCTCTATCTCTGCCTCCCCCAGGGCTGGCATTACAAGTGTATGCCAGCACCCCCAACGTTTTTATATAGTCTCTAGGAATCAAACTTAGATCCTGCTGCTTTCAAGGCAAGCATTTTACTGACTGAACTATCTCCTCAATCCCTATCACAATCATTTTTAAATAAGTAGTCATTTAACCTTGATCCTGTGTAAAAGGTCTACACCTAGAAAAAACCAAGAGTTCTGAGGTGATTTTAGAGCGTCAATAGACTGATCGGCAGTTGCTTTCTGCTGAGCTGCAAAGGTAAGGAGACCTACTCCAAAGGAGTAGGTGTAACGAAATCAAGGAGATCAAAGGATCAACAACCAAGATGAAGTGTCAAACATACGGGAGGCAGGGAGCCTGATGCAGAAGGTTCAGCCAAGAGAGGGTGGAGACGACACAAAGGCTTGGTCGTGGACAGGAAGAGACTCAAGGATGCTGGGATGGGGGTTATACTAAAAGAATATATATATATATATATATATATATATATATATATATATATATATATATGTTTTTTCGAGACAGGGTTTCTCTGTGTAGCCCTGGCTGTCCTGGAACTCACTCTGTAGACCAGACCAGGCTGGCCTCGAACTCAGAAATCCACCTGCCTCTGCCTCTGCCTCCCAAGTGCTGGGATTAAAGGCGTGCACCACCACCGCCCAGATAAAGAAATATTTTAAGGAACACTATTAGAGATGTGCACTATATAGTGAGTGAGATTCTTGTCAAATGCAGAGGTAGACTGTGTGACTATACAGCAGTGTTCCGTGTCCCTGCTTTCTAGGGAAGATTGATCATTCTCTCCATCTCATTCATGTAGGATCTCAGAGTCTGCTGGCCTTGAAGTCATAATGGGCCTGGTAGTTATTATAAGTCATAACCAGTCTTCCTGGTCCCTCAGATTTCTCATATGAACCACTGCACATTCTCCTTGGTGAGCTTTTAGGTTGAAATTTTTTGTTGCACTTTGAACTTCATGTATCTCAGCATCCACACCTTTCCCTGGATGTGA
Source organism: Arvicanthis niloticus (assembly GCF_011762505.2). Lineage (NCBI taxonomy): Eukaryota > Metazoa > Chordata > Mammalia > Rodentia > Muridae > Arvicanthis > Arvicanthis niloticus. The sequence goes on from NC_047671.1 coordinate 31,342,280, forward strand.
GTGCTAGGACCTTATTTCTACAAAGAAGTCTTCTCCCCTCTTCCTATATAATCTCTTCATAAATCCCTACAATGTTAACATTGACTATTACTTTTTATTCTTTTCTCTTCTCTGATGAGATATTTTCAAATGACCTCTCAGAATTCACAAGTCATTTTTTCTCTGTTTGATCAAGTCTGATAGTTTTTATTCTATACTTTCATCACAGCATCAGAAATTTTGCTTACATTTGAAATTTTCTAACTTTTTATTGAACTTCTTCTTTTTGTTCATTTATTTTGTGATGTCCTTGAGTTGTCTATATTCTCTGGTAGCATTAGACATCCTTAAAAATCATCATTTTCGAATTCTTTGTTCGGCAAGCCATAGACACACAGTTCCTTATGATCGATTGGTTACTGGAAAATTATTTTGGTTCTTTAGTAATAGCACTTTTTATTCTTGCTTCTCTTCTTTGAAAAAGACTTTCTTGCTGCATTTGTGACTGAAGAAGAGGTCACCTTGTCCAGCTTTTACTGTCTTCAGAAAACACAGTGTTCACTAAACAACCCAGTGGGAGATTCTGGAGATCTTTTTTTTTTTTCAGGCTTTCTTCTGGATAAGCCTGCTCCACACCTCCTGTCTCCCTCGGGCTAGTTCCTAAAACCCTATGTACTCTCTTGATTTTACAAAGCCTAGCTGGGTGCTGGAAGTCTCCCTTTTGTTTTCCTAAGGCAGGTGCCCTGAAATGCTCATGTAAAGACAGCTGTGCACACTATGTGTTTACACTGATACTGATGTCTGCAGGTGTGCGCTCAGGGAAACAGCCTTTGGGTGGGGCTGAGGCATGAAGGTCATGAATCACACCCACAGGCCAGTTGCTAACCTACAGAGTTGATCTCAGGGCCTTCCTGTGGAGTCTGCGGGTCACTCAGTAGAGACTGTGCCTCTCTTTCTGTTCCTGCTGATTGCAGTTATTTCATCGTTACCTTTAAAGTCTGGGTGGACTTATTGCCCACCTTGTATTCTCACTTCTCTCTGTGGGTGGGAAACACTGGTTAGGGATGGATTTCTTGTGCTTTGACCCTCTTTAGTGTTTCTGGTTTCAGGGCTAAGGGTTTTCCTTTTGCAAGACATTCTTCAGCTTCATTTTCTCTGAAGCAGGCAGTGTCGTCTGTGAGTAGCTATGCTACAGTCAGCCCTTCTGCAGAGGATGATCACAGAACGTTTCTATTTCACCATCTTGCCATCACTCCCAACTTATAAATACAAAGGAGCAGACTTTTTGCTTGGCTGAAAGGCTACATGGGGATGATTGCTAAAGCGAGCCAGACTCCTTATCTTTATTCTGGGAAACCGGTTTAATGAAATAACCATTATGAAACACCTCAGAGTACCTTTAGTAAACCAGCAGAAATAATCTTCATGCATAAAACCTGTATCTAGTCTCACTGTGCTCTGGGCACTATGCTATCTGCTGATGGTGCAGATAGAAAAAAGAATTTTCTCTTTCCCTTGGGCATGCAGGTATAACAGTTCAAACCGATGCAAGGTATGTATGTACTGCACATGGGAGGAAAGTCTGTAAAAGCTAGTGGAATGTTAACACAAAAGAGGGAATTACTATCCTCATTAGTAGACAGAAAAGGTAGAGTCCGAAGCTGAAAGTGTAGTCCTAGAGCTGTGTTTATAGGGGTGAAATCCAAGCCAATGACAGAACGTTTGCACATTAGTTCCCTCATCCTGAAGTGATAAGGCCAACATACAGAACAGACAATGCTACGTGCACCACACAATTTTGTTTTCATCTTGAACATCTTTCCTGGTCCCCTTGCAATGAAGAGGAACCACGTATCACAAAATGTTGTGATACTAGTCATAGATTCCACCCTATGTGGTCATCTACGTGCTTGGTCCTCTCTACCAAAGGCTGCTATGTCTTAGTCACTGTTCTGTTGCTATGAAGAGACACCATGACCAAGGAAACTCTTAATAAAAGAAAGCATTTAACTGGGGGCTTTCCTACAGCTTCAGAGAGTTAAAGATTATTATCATCATAGTGGTAAGAGTAGTGGCCATAAGGCAGGCAGTTAGGCAGGCAGCACACATGTTTTAAAGAGACTGGACCTGGGGTGGACTTTTGAAACCTCAAAGCTGACCCCCAATGACACATCTCCTCCAAAAAGGCCACACCTCCTAACCCTTCCCAAAAAGTTCTACTAACTACAGACCAAGCATTCAAATATATGAGCCTATGGGGACCATTCTCATTGAAGCCACCACAACAGAGATGTTTCAACCCTGTTGTGAAAGGCTCTGGGATGCCTGCATCCCTAAGCTGGCCAAGGGAGCAGTCCTGAATGAGAAAACAAAATATCAGTCTCACAGCGACTCTGAAACTCCTTTGATGCAAGAGTCAGCCTATCCTGAGTAAAACACCTTAACTTCACAGGCTGATTGGAGACATACTGCGGTAAAGAAATCATAGAACCCTCTCAATAACTTATAACCATTATTGTACCCATAGTCATGTTACAAAGAAGTGAACACACATACAGGTAGAGTGAAATGGGATTTGCTGGGCAGATAGATGGAAACTGGACTCACAATAGCAGGAGTAGGAATTTTGAGCAGAGTAGGGAGAAGAAAGGCAAAGAAAGGAAGCTAGCCAGGTGTTGTGGGGATCATAGTACTAAGGAGGCTGAGCAGGGTGGGGGTGAGGGTGGAAGATGAATGGTCTCTATAGCAACACCCTATCTAAAACAGAGTTTTCAAAGAAGAAAAGAATAGAGACTGGGTATACAGCTCAGTTGGGAGAGTACTTTCCTAGCGCTAACAAAGCTCTGAGTCTGGTCCCCAGCCCTGAATCAATTGGGCTTGGTGACACATAGCTGTAACCTCAACAGTCAAGGGAGTACAGGCAGGAGGATCAGAAGCTCAAGGGCATCCTTAACTATGTGGTACATTCAAGGCCAGCCTGGGCTATGTGAGATCCTGTGTGAAAAGCAAAAACTGAAATTGAAAGAAAGAAAGAAAGAAAGAAAGAAAGAAAGAAAGAAAGGGAAAGGAGGAAAGGAAATGGGGGAGAGGGAGGAAGAGACATATAGGGGGGACACACACACACAAAATCCCACAGTCAAATAGTGGCCACTCAGCAGCCAACCAGTGCTGCTAGGAGCAGGGTGGCTCCTGCTGACAGCTGCTCACAGCTCCCTGCTGTTTCTCTCAGTCCATTCCAGATCCAGGTGGAGAAACATGAGTCCCTCATTTGTTATAAGCTGATGAAAGCTCCTTCCTGGACACTTGTTTTTACTACTTGAAATGTGTTTCTTTCAGCACCTTCCGGTCACAGGAACAGTCTTAGGAAGGGAAGGGAGGAGAAATCTCCATAGGAGCTGACTAACAAAGAACAGAGCTCCCTTTGTGTCTTGGAGCCAGGAGGAAACAAAGGACAAATGTGCAGGCTTCTCCTATGGGCCACTCTGAGCAGCAGACAATTCCCTGGTCCTACAGTTGGTACCCACGGCTAAGCAATAGTTTTCCTTGGCTATTTTGAGAAATGCTGTCCAGGTTGGCTAACCTTTGCAAAGTCAGCTTTCTAAGTACTGAGTCTGTGAGATAGTTAAGTATAGGTTTTGCTTATGAGATAAAAAGAAAATGTCTTCCCATCTGGAATGAACCCAATTGAACTCATTTATAATACAATCTTATCAATAATAACATAATAATAATGCCACATATCTGATAACCCAGTTGTTGCTATTTCCAGACCAAAAAACCACTCATGCCCCCAAAATGGGAAGTGACTAAAACAAAACAAACAAACAAAAAGTAACACAAGATTTACAAAATGTTTTCAGTGGTATAGTCTTATTCCAGAAATTCTGTCCAAGGGTCCCCTGCCACCTACAGGCCATAAGGCTTTCTTTCCCAGACAGTCTAATAACATAGTAGGCATTGGGGACCCATGCTTTCAGCATCCAGGGAAAATTAAAGTTCATTATCCCTCAACACCCTTTTTTTCCTGAAAAGGAAATCATATCTACTTACATGTGTATGTAATCAAAACCTGCCTTTCTATGGCATCAGAAAGACACAGCATCTCAGCCTAGGAGGAAGATTAATTAATCCTCAAACTGAGGATTAGAACTGAACCTATAAAAAGACCTATTCATTCCATCAGGGTTCCAGAGAAACCCATGGTCCAACTGTCTGTTGACAGCCTGTTTTTCTTTTTTTTTTAAAGTACTCCTCACAACTGCTGCTAAAGATACATCTTCGTCCTATTAAACAAACACGGAAGATATGAAACCAGCACAGGAGGAAATGTCAAAAAAAAAAAAAATAACATTTATTAAGCACCCACTTCTGAGACAAGGGTTTTCTAAGTAGTATTTACTCATTCCTTCCATTGATTTAATCTGAACAAGAATCTTGGCATGCTCCCAATGGAAGTATTTTTAATAAATTTTTTGTAAGTAGCAAAAGCAATTTATTAAGTATACTATTTTAGGACATCAAAGTCCTCAATATGTCCAATATATTAAAATCTGACCTCCCTGTGTGCTCTAGAGAACATACAGTTTCTGTCTTTAATCCACACAAACAAATCTTAGAGATATATCCTTTCTTTTCATCCTGTGATATGGATGCTAGGTTTTGTAGGTGGGCCTTTCCCATCTCCAAGGTTTTGACTGCCTAAGTGCTAGGTGCAGCTATAGCCATAACTATAGCGGGAGAAGAGACATCCCAGCATCCTTCTAAAGGACATTCTGAATTCCAACCTTCCCTAACTAATGGTTCCTCAGTCACTTCCTTACCAGCCTCCTTCTGGGTAGCTCAGATCTTCTTGGCTCTCGATTTGCACTGGGGTACTGCTACCCCAAACCTACTCTGATCTTCTCAGACCCCCTGGCCCTTTTAATTTCTGTAGAGAGAATTAAGACAGGATTTAGGCTGTAAAAGGATATATTACAGAGTAAAGGGGGCACCCTGGAGGGGTGATTGTGGCAATGGACAAAGGGACCACTGCAGAGTAAAGTACTCTGACATGACAAGACTTGACGATGGCCAGAGAAAATATTGTTGCAGGGCACTGTTTCAAGAGATAAAAATGGACAATGGCCAAAGGGACCATTGTGCCAACTCACATGCCTTGGTAGGCTTTTTACTATCTCTTAAAGTCCTGGAATAGACAGCTTTCCTGGGGAGTGTTTTCCTGTCTAGGTAGTAGACAGGCTCATTTGAATGAACTCTTATGTGAGGGGACATAAAAAGCTTTATCAGCTAGAAAGCTTCCTGCTAAATGTAAGCCTATGCTCTCTGTGGAGGCAGTTTAATATGTCCTGTCTTTACCCTAGGCCAAAGACATGGCTCAGACACTGTTCTTTCGACCAGTAGTCAAGACTCCTGAAGCTTCAGTTTCTGGGTTTGCAAAATGCTGATTATGAAGGGTAGAGGGTGTCCTTCCCCAAACCTCTCCCTTCTAGACAACTAATATCTGGATAGTTCCCTGGCAACTCTAGCTGAGGAACTAAGTAAGAAAGTGACTTCTCACTGCTCAGTATTTTTCAAAGGATGACATAATCCCTTCCATGTAAACATCTGTAGAATGAGCCAGCCACTCTAATGGAAACAGGTCAGATTCATTTAGAAGACGCAATGGTTCATCTTGGTTGTCAAGTTGACCCAGCTGGGAAGAACCTCAACGGAAGAATTGCTGCCATCAGACGTGCCTGTGGACATGTCTGTGGGACATATTCTTGATTGCTAACTGATGTAGAAGGGACCAGCCCAGTGTGGGCGGCACTGTCCCCAGATAGTCAGGCTTGGGCTGTATAAGAACATGAGCCTGAGAGGGAGCCAGTAAGCAATGTTCCTCTGTGATTTTCTGCTTCAAGTGCCTGCCTTGGCTTTCCTTAATGATAGAAAGGAACCTATAAATAAAGTAAATCCTTTCCTCCCCAGGTTGTTTTTAGTCCTGGTGTTTGTCATAGGGATAGAAAATAAACAGAGACATAGGTTATGAGCAATAGGAGACATCTCTTGTTGGACCCATTTCCTAGTCCTTCATATAGATGGTTTCCTACAGAGGGAGCCAGTGTTGCCTGCAGACTTGCGGGTAGAGAAGATGAGTTTCTGCTGATGGTCCCATATCAAACCTCACAGTCTATTGTTCCTATCTCCTAGGTCTACCAGCCCTCACCTGCTGGCTCATGAGAAGCTCGACCCCTGGCTATTGAGCTCTTGGCTCTGCACAATAGTAAGAGGGAGGGGCTACATGCATACAGCCTGTATTTACGATGCGGTAGCTGAGGCACAGGGAGCTTTTGAGCATCCCCAGGTTACGTAACTTGTAAACTGTGGAGCCAAGTAATGGATATCTGGGTAATGAAGAGTCCCTATCTCTCCCTGAACCTTATGGTTTGACTACAATTCCCATGTGCCCATCAGGGTGTGGTGTTGAAAGTCTGCATACATGCGGACCCCACAACCTTGCATTCCAAGCCATGGTGTTTTGGAGATGGTGACAATGGTAACCCCGAGTGTCTATCTATGTGGACTCTACTAACTACCACAAGAGATTCTAGATGCTTATTTATTTACTTATTTTACAGATTAAAACTAGGACCTGGGCATTAATGAACACCTGGGTATTAATGAGAAGGGTGCTCTTGGATCGCTGAATTCAAGCTTTCTTGGGTCTTTTGATACCATAATGTTTGTTAAGAACTTCTCTGGGGAAGATAGAACATTTTAAACTTCCTAAGTGTGCTTAGCCAAGGACCCTTTATGTAGAAAGAAGCATAGGTCCATTGTTTCGTCAGGAATCCTCTGTGAGAACTCTTTGGTTGGTAACCCAAATTAACACATTTTCCCCCATGCTATGCAAGTAAATCATTTTGCCAGATTTTGCCTCATTGTTCTAGAAAGAAGCAGAATTTCTGGGAATTGAGTTGAAAGAAAAGAGGAGAAGGTAGGCTTCCTCGTGGAAAAGGTCAGCCTCTCCCAAGCTCAGGCTTCCAATCTGCAATATGGGTATAATGCTACGTCCTAGCAGAGCTGCATCAGAAACAATGATGTTGGTTGCAATAATGACCATGTGCACTGCCAGTGACTGTCATTTTCTATTCTGTTGCCACTTAAAATGAGCATCGTGACCTTGGATGAATCTTGAAGTTGCTTGTAGCTCCATTTTGTTCCTTTTAAATATAGGAATAGAATTCGACTGCATAGATCATTCATCTACAAACGGTCCAGTGCAGACGGAGGGTCTGTCCTTTCCCCATTGAGGAAGAATGTAACTTCCAGGCTGCACGGAGCCCCAAGGACAGTCCACACCGCATGGTGTATTTTACAGTCTTGTTATGTAAGGGCTAGCTGTTGATAGTAGCCATTTTCATTTGTTGCAGAATGGGAAATAGCTTTGAAAAAACAGTTTTGCATGTTTTTTTAGTTTGCTTTCTATCCTGTGATAAATGCCATGACCAAAAGCAATGTGGGAGGGAGGGTGTAGTTCACCTTCCAGCTCCTCATGAAGAGAAATTAGGGAAGTAACTCAAGGCAGGAACCGAAGCAGAGGCCGGGGATGAACACCATTTTCTGACTTGCTCAGCCTTCTTTCTTATACAATGGAAGACCATCAGTGTAGGCATAGCCCCACCCACAAGGAGCTGGGCCCTCTCACGTCAACCATCAATTAAGAAAATGCCCAGTCAGATTGTCTACAGCTCAATCTTCTGCAGGCATTTTCTCAGTTGAAATTTCCTTTCCCCACATAACCTTGCTTGTGTAAAGTTGACAACATTAATAGAACAATAACAATCATCACCATCACCATCACCATCACCATCACCATCACCATCACCATCACCATCACCATCACCATCACCATCACCATCAGCAGCAGCAACATACACGTAGTGAGAGTCAGGAAAATGGCAGCAATATTAATATATATTTTTGTGATCTTGTGTAAGTCATGGGACCTTCAAGTCTCCATCTTACTAGACTTTGAAGACAACTGGAGTGTTTTCTTCTCAGTAGCAGAAGTGAAGTGAATATGGATGGCAGGGGGAGAGTCACCTTTTTAATGAGTCATCTCCATTTGAGGTTTGATGATGGTTCAGGCAAGGATGCCTAGCTATTTCATGTGCACCTGGTGCCCTCTAGTGGCAGCATGCAGGCTCTTCAGCAGCAATCCTTATTAAACTGGAAGCTACCTTTATTGCTACCAGCCTGAGGCGATTACAAGTGGTAAGCAAGGGCAGGAAGGCAGGTGTTGGAACGCCTAATTCAAATGGCTGGATGTGGTTTGTATCCTGGAGTTTACAGGTTTAGGGGACCCCATGCTTTTGAAGTTTCACTTTTCTTTAAAAGGAAGAGGATGGTGTAACTTTCTTGATGGTGTAACTGAGGCTTTTCCAGGCTGCCTGAAGCAACTCAGATATGCTCTCCGAATCACCCCAGTCCTCTCAGCTCTTGGATACCAGACATGAAAAAGCAGTTCTCCAACATCCTGGGATGCCAGCAAGAACAGAACATGTATCCTTTGTAAGCCTTTCAGGTCAGCCAAGAACAAAGAGTATCAGCACAGAGGTATGTATTCTCCTCAGGGAGCATGGTGGAAGCTTCTCAGCACTCCTTCCTCAGCCCATGGCTGCACCTATGTTGATGACTGACAGCTGCCACCATCCTCAGGCAGAAGCCATGCTGTCCTCCCCATCCTTCTCTCCCTGTGGCATTGTCACCAAGCTGTCGTCCACATATCTGTCTAGACACCATTGCTCCAATCTATCTTAGCCATTTCCCACAGAGATGATTTTTTTCTTCCTCTCACAAATCAGATTTCTCTCTTCCCTAACATTCATGTTACACTGCTACTAGCAAGTTTTCACAACATAAAACAAGCTATTTTTTTTTCCTGGCCACCTTATGAAAGACAAGATGCAGTGGGTTTCTTTCAGCTTCCCCTCCCTTTCCTCAGCACACCGCCCATGCGCTTCTACAGTGGCACACAGTTCTGCCTCTATATGGAGATCCCTGGTGCTCCTGTATCATATACAATGGCATCTTCAAGAAGAAGCATCCCAGCCTCGTGGGTACCTCATGAGCCTACAGAGCACAGAATAGCACCACCAACAGGAGCCCCATCCACACCTCTGTCTCCACTCAGTCTGCTCCAGTGCAAAACACCTGCCTCATTTTTTTTTTTGCATACATCTCAGGGTTCATGGCATGCAGCACATGTATGCACACACAGCCGTGCATTGAGATGCATACATATGTGAGTTGAAGTATGGTGTCTATCCTTGAACATTTATTTGATTTACATTTCATCAGTCAAAACTCATGTTGAAGGCACTGTGGAAAGCGCACGTGATTCAGCATGTGACGGGACACAGTTTGAGTCTTCCTTCCACCTCTTCCTAGATGTGTTCGTGTGACTTTAGGCAGCGCAGTAACTCAGTCTTGGATTTGGACTTACAAAACTTGGTCATGCTTAGCACTCATGTAAGGTGAAACTAAATTAGACATTGTATGTAAAATTCCTGCATCCCTGCAAAGTGGTATGAAAAAGCAGTCCTCACTAGTGCATCAAGCCACTGAATACAGTTCTAGCTAGCACACATCTCACCTATCAAAAGTGGAACATTGCGAAAAAGAGAAGCTTCAACATACACACACACACACAACATACTGCCCTTTTTTTTCTGTAACATCAGGTTCATAATGCAGTGCCTGACAGGTAATTCACTGTCTTGAGGATGCCACAAGGCACGAGGGATCCAAAGAAGATGAAACTAGTTGCCAAGTCCCAACTGATAAGAATCCTTGCTCGTATGCTTTAGAGCATTTAATATAAGCAAAAGAACAGGGGAGATGACCTGGCCCACCAATAAACTAACACAAAAATATAAGAATGTGGTCGGAGGTATAACCCCTGTGTTCTTTCAGTGATAAGCCTTCTAATCAGTGCTTTAACTGCAAAGCTATCTCAGGTTTTATGCTATGCAAAATACTTAAGAATTAAAAATCCAGTCAGCGCCCCACACATGTTTATTAGGGAAAATATTTCAACACTTTTCTGTGCTATAGTTCTTCATATTAAAGAAACCATTGAAAGGGGAGAAAGTTTAGAAGAAGTTCAGGCGTCTGTGTTTGGCTTCAGGTGTTGGGATGTATCTGGGGAAGGCCAGTTATACAAAGGGAAAATAAACAGAGTATTTGCTCTGGGAGAAAGCATTATGAACAGCCTTTTCTTTTCTAAATGTCTATAACACAATATTTTAAAGCCAGACCCAGAAAGAGAAGCATGGTGTGTACTTATTTTTACATGGGCATTAGCTGTTGGGTAAAGGATAATCATGCTATGATCCACAGACCCAGAGAGGCTAAATAAATAATAAAGGTGCTTAAGCCAGGGGATGCATGGATCTCCCTGGGAAAGGGAAATAAAATAGATTGTTCAGGTGAACTGGGGACCAGTGGGGATGGGAACAGGAGGGATGGGAGGGGAGTACTGGGAGTGAGGACTGGAACTGGGGGACATTTCTGAGTGGTGTGGAAACCTAGTACAGTGGAAACTCCTGGAATCTACAAGGGTGACCCTAGTGAAGATTCGTAGTAATGGGGGACATAAAGTCTGAACAAGTCTACTTCTGTAACCAGGCAGTAGGGGGACTGGGGCACCACCCCAGCCACAAAACCTTCGGCCTACAATTTGTTCTGCCTGTAAGACACACTGGGGCAATCGTGGCTCAGAACTCGTGTTCCACCAATGATTAGTGCAACTTGAGGCCCATGCCATGACAGGGAGCCCATGACACTACCTAGTTAGCCAGGAACCAGAGGCCTAGATAGAACTTAACACCACTGGGAGAGAGAGAGAGAGAGAGAGAGAGAGAGAGAGAGAGAGAGAGAGAGAGAGACAGAGACAGAGACAGAGACAGAGACAGAGACAGACAGAGAGACAGAAACAGAGACAGAGACAGGGGGAGAGAGAAGAAAAGAAGAAAAGAGTCAATGAGATGATTCCTAATGATACTCTGCTACACTCATAGATCAGTGCCTAGCCTGATTATCATCAGAGAGACTTCATCTAGCAACTGATGAGAACAGATGCATTCAAATACTAGGCAGGGCTTGGGGGAATTCCTTGGAAGAGGGGGGGAAGAATTGTAGGAGCCAGAAGGATCCAGGACATCCCACAGAGTCAGCCTAGTAAGGCTCATAGGGGCTTGTGGAGTAACAGGCATGGAGCCTGTACAGGGCTGAGCGAGATCCTCTGCATATGTTATGATTGTGTAGTTTGGTGTGCTTGTGGAACTCCTAGCAGTGGGAGTGGAGGTGTCTCTGACCCTTCTGCCTGTTTTTAGGACCCTTTTCCTCCTAGTGGTTTGTCTATTCCAGCCTTGATATGAGGGTTTGTGCTTAGTCTATTGTAACTTGTTATGGTATGTTTGGTTGATATCTCTGGGAGGTCTGCTCTTTTCTGAAGGGAAATGGAGAAGTGGTCCTGGGGACAAGGGAAGGTGGAAGGAGGGTCTGGGAGGAGAGGAAATGATGGTTGAGATTTAATGCATGAAGGGGGGGAAAGAAAAGGATATTTTAAAAGGTATATAGTTAGTTCTTTACTTCGAAACAAGTTAAAAGTAAAAAATTTCATTTATGGTTAGGGATGGGACCGTGTGTCCACTTCTCCTCTCAGCCTTGGGACTCCTTCTGGCTTGGAGCAGTGCAGGTCTTGTGCATGCTGCCAGTCTCTGTGCATGCTTGTACATCATCCCTGTTGTGTCTAGAAGGACCTGTTTCCTTGATATTTTCTATCCCCATTGGTTCTTATACTCTTTCTGCCTCCTTATGCAGAGTCCTGGACTCTTAGGTGAGGGGTTTGATAAAGATACCCTATTTATGACTAAGTTTTCCAAGGCCTCCCACTCTGCAAATTGTCCAGCTGTGGATCTCTGTATTTGTTCCCGTCGACTGCAAGAAGCTTCTCTGATGATGGCTGAGCAAGACACTGGTCTATGAGAATTGCAGAGTATCGTTAGGAGTCATTTTATCACCACGCTCCATTAGCAGAACAGTGGTATTTGGTTTTCTCCATGTCCATGGTCTATCTAGTCTTAGGTTCTTGACCACTTGAACAGTGTCAGGCATATGTCCTTCTCATGGAGTGGGCCTTAAATCCACTCACAGAGTGGTTGGTTACTCCCACATCTGTGCCACTGTTGTACCAGAATCTCACACAGGCAGGTCACCACGGTAGACTGAAAGGTTTGCTGCTGGGTTGGTGTTCACTTTTCTCCTTTGGAAGCATGCAGAGTACCTTCCAGTGCCATGAATACTATTCCAATTTCTCTGTGTTCAATGAGTTATGTAGGAATAGAGCCTTACCATCAGTTTGTAAAGAGCAATCAATAGCTTTGCCAATGGTTTTCATGGGACCTCTTTTGCCAACAACTCAATCAGATTCCTGACACTGGATGTTACTTTTGGTGCTGAGAGAGGTCTAGTTGGGGCTTGATCTCTCCTGTTATTCAGTGATTCCATTTAGATTTCTTTCATATATATATATATATATATATATATATATATATATATATATATGTATATATATGTATATATGTATATGTATATTTCAAGATATATATGTATGTATATGTATATTTCAAGATATATATACACATATATATGTGTGTGTATATGTTATATATATACACACACATTATATGTATATGTATATTTCAAGAATTTTCTACTGACTGGGAAGCTATCTCCAAACAATAACTGTTCACAGTGGAAAAATTAGTTTTCTCCAATGTAATTTCACTAGCGATACAAGCCACATGTAAGGGAAGGCCCTAATCAGCAGTAGATGGCCAACACAAAACAAACTCAAACTCAATGGTATTTTTTGGAAGATTTTTGTCTCATAATGCTTTGTCTGGGTATTTTTTTTAACTAACAGCTCTCTCTCTCTCTCTCTCTCTCTCTCTCTCTCTCTCTCTCTCTCTCTCTCTGTGTGTGTGTGTGTATCTATTTCTTGTGATTCTGTTTTGGCTTTATTTTTGTTTGTTTTGTCCTATTGGGTTTTTGTTGTTTTAGATGTTTTCTAGTAAGAAAGAGAAAGACACACACACACAGAGCCACACACAGAGAGAAAGAGAGAGAGGTGCAGGGGGAGTGTGGCTTTGGGTGAGTAGGAAGGTGGGGAGGATCAAGGAGGAGTTAGGGGAGGGAAAACTGTGATCAGAATATACTGTATGAAAAAATTCTATTATCACTAAGAATTAAAATTATATTAAAAAATCTACTTTAAAATATTTGATGTCACTAGAGAACATCCAGTTTTGAACTCAAATGTAATGCTTCAATATAAACTTATTTTATGGTTTCTCAGACTGCAGAGCAAATTATCCAAATGTTGTAAGCAGTTTCCCACAAGCAGTGAATCTTCCAACAGCCCTTTCAAACAAAAATGAGATCTATGGGGCGAACAATGTGTTGCCCTAAACATAAGTATAAAATTAGAAACAGGGAAGCAAAGCCCCCTGCTTTTGTTTGAATTGTTCCGTCCACATGTATTTGTAAGTTATTTGGTGTCCACAACTCTTAAGGAAATATCCAGAACACCGTGGAAAATGAGTTTACTTGGTAAGTACATTGTGAGAAAAAGACTTAATGGACATTTCAGTTACTTTATATAAAAATGGGATAAGAAAATCAGGTCACAGTAGCACGATGGTGTTCAAGTTCCCTTCTGATGCTTATCCAGAAACACTGATTGCTGCAGAGGTCTGTCCCCTTTACCCGGCAGATGAACACGGAGCTAAGATTCTCCCCTTCTGTGGCTTCCTCTTCATTCACTGATTGGTTCTTTAAGTGTGCAGCTTTTTACTTTTATGAGGCTCTATTGTCAACCATCAGTCTCAACTCCCAGGCAAATGGCGTCCTAATTAGAAAGTCCTACAGCTGAGTCCTGTGGGCACTGCTATGTGTTCCTCTAACAGTTTCAGGGCTTCCGGTTTCCCGGGAACACCGAATTCCTAAAATGAGTTCACCAGAAACCTCACTTATCATTCCCTTCATCTACAGCTTTGACTTTGTCTGCCACTTTCATTTCTGTTGTCCAAAAATTTTCCCACTACCCACCTCTGAAATTAAGTATAAATTTAGTATGGCTTTTCCTACACCCTGAACTGATGTTATTGCCTATTGGCAACTTTTACTCTTGGCAAAACAAAAACAAACAAACAAACAAACAAACATGACCCCCATGCCCCCAAAAGAGAATTATATGCCTCTTGTCTTCTGGCAAGATTCCACACTGGTCTCTGACCCAGCTTTTCTATCCCCACCTGGTCAACTCAAAACATAAATGTGCTTCTGGCAAGTACTGTAAAGACCAAACATTAACAGAAGGATGTTGCAAAGTTCTTATAAAACTCTGTTACCATAACAAGACTTAAAAAAACAGTCCATACAACACCTGAAGAGATTTACAGCAACTCACAGCCACCAAAACTCAAGATGACTTGAGATGTCCTTGGGTAGGTAAATGGAAAGTTAATCTTTGGTCCATCCAAATAGTATGACTTTTCAGAATTAAATAAAACCAAACCATGAAAATGCACGCAGGCAACCTTAAATAAATGTCACTTAGAGCAGCAGCCAATCCAAACAATGTCACATATTTCAACTATGACATATCAGCAAAAAAGAAAAAATATGCTCCAGAGTCAGTAAGACTCATGCTTGCCTGTGGGTAAAAGGCCTGGGCTAGACAGGCAAAGCATTGGATTTTCAGAGCAGTAAATATTGTACACATTTACTTAGCCCGATGAGTCTAAATGAAAATTATGGGCGATGATACTCTGTCAATGACCTTCATGAACTGTGTGAATTACCTTGGTAGTGAATGCCAGCTACCATTAAGGGTAAATATTTGTAGTGCCAGGTAAAATTCAAAACCTTTGTACTTTTTCCCCCAATTAATATTGCTGACCCTAAAACAAGTACAAATTAAGAAAAGAGGGCAGGTCCAAATGGAAAGCACAAGCCATGCCAGGCATCAGAGTTCCCTTCAGGAAGCCCTGACTTCCCACCATTGCCTGTATCTTATGGGTCCTCTTTCCTCTGTACTGAGTTCTCCTACCACCATGATAGAACCTGGTGCATCCAGATGTGACAATTCTCCAGAAAGAAAAGTGCTTGAAGTTTGATACTTTGTGGCAGTTGGTAACCAATTTAGACACCCCCAAAAGAGTATGTGGTTTTCTGATACGCTAATACAAATTAACATTTAAATCACTGCACACCTTTGAGAAATAAGTCAAAGAATTTATTATGACATATTTACATACTTACAAAATTGATTTTATCCAATACATCATTCTATGCAATATCACAAAATGAATACAATATCCTAGAAAAAAATCTACACTTAATAATTTATGTTTAACATAAACTTTTACATCAGATTATCAATTTGGCTTCACAAATCCCACAGTCCTATTTAGTTTCCTTCTTTGTTTTTTTTTTCTCTCTTTTTGCCAAATAAGAGTAAACTAAAGGGCAAGGTGAAGTAATTGACCCTGAGTAAGAGCTAATTTGCATAATTCAGAATAGATGTACATTACGTGCCTTCATTTATTTTCTTACAAACCCACACTTACCTCTATCTAAAGACCAAAGGAAAAAAATAACAATGAGAGAATCAGAAAACTCCCAGCCTCTAAAAGTTTTCCGACTTCAAGAGTCTGTGGCAATACAGAGTGCTTGCTGAGAGCAAAGGAAGCTCTCAGCTCCTTATCTGGCGTTATTATGAACAAAGCAGGCCAGAGCAGAAACAAGACAAGCAACAAGAACTGAACAGGACCTTGGAACTAAACAGTTGAGCAAGCCTATGAGATGGATGTTACATTTATTTTTACTGTTTTATTTTCCAACTGACAAAAATAAATTAAAATAAAAATCCAATAATCTGGAGCTCAAAACAAAAACCAAAAATTTCACAGAACAAAACAAAACACTACCACCAACCATGGCAATGGTGATAAACTGTTACATAATTTTTTCCTGAAAGGCTTGAAAAAGGCAACAGCCACCCACAAAGTCTCTAAAACTGTCAGTGTGGACACTACACAAAGACACGTAGGAAGAGAAAAGTACACAGAACAGAAGGGCTGGGGAGGGAACCAGGATGTTGGGGGGCCAGGCCTAAACGCCACCACACAGACTCCTGAATGGGCTACCGGAGAGGCAATCAGCATTTGATGTTCATTTGATTTAGCAGAACCCAAGGATGACAGAGGTTAGAGAAGAAAAGTTTGTGCGGTCTGCCCTGCTCTGACAACTTCCAATCCTGGGCCAAAGGAAACTGTCTCAGGTAGATCAGACTGGATCAAATAGCTCTCTTCCATCTGCCCTTCACTCTTCCTTAAGGCAGACTAGGTACCGACAACCACTCGGTTTCAAACAAGCCATCGCATAAGTTGGCCACTGTTATTTGACAATTCGAGGAAAACACAATGAGATGTCAGTGACCTCTAAACCAGTAACTAAGCTAGTACAGACTAAGTTAAACAAGGAAGTTAAACAAGTTAAACAAGAACAGGGTGCCTTCAGAGTACCGTAAACACCAACATCCAGGCAATGCCCCATCAAATACTGTTACACGAGGACAGCTTTTAATCCCCACATCATGTGCACATGCCTGTGCATGTACTAGAGGACCTGACATTACTGGTGTTCTGTCATGGAGTTACACCCCCAGACCCAAAGGACAATTTTTAAAGCCAGAACATGGCAAGCAAGTGGTAGAGAAAGGCCCTGCTTCTTACGCATGAAGAAGCCACCAGAAGTACTGAGGCCAGGTTTCCCTGGGCCAGGAGCACCACACGAGCCACAGCTTGGAGCTACCGCACCAAGCAACACACGCAGTGTTTGGAGATCGGCACATACCCACCTCAAAAGTAAAACTTCTTCTTCTGTAAAAGTAGCAGAAATGACGTAATTACCGAAAAGCAGTATGCCTTGGTAGACACACTGCACCTCTCAGGACAGCAAAGAGTGAGTGAAGAGACTTCTAACGCTAACATCTCTAGAACTGCATCAAAAAGGACAAGAAAGTTAAGTCACATTTACGTATCAAATCGTCATTAGGAAGCTATCTGAATTGCATACAAAGAGTTCAACTGAGTAAGAAAAAAATTTACTTAATTTTGACTTAATGGAAATCCCCAAACTGTAAAATACAGTTATGTCTGGGAAGAAAACATAAACATCATCGGATATAAAAATCATCCCATTGAAAACATCCTTAAGAAATAAAGGCAGAGAGGCACAGTTAGGAATGCCAGACTGTGCTTAAGGCAGACTAAGAAATAACCTCAACTCTATACATCCCAGCCAGACAATATCCCAGCACGGATGGGCTTACATCCCCAAGCCCCTAACGCACACAGCTGAGGAGTTCCTGGCAGTTGGTGGCTTCTGAGGCAGGGACAGTCAAGTTTCTTTAAGGGTGTCACCTCTTGTTGGTCAACTGGACACAGCCTCACAACCTATTTGGACAATACAAATGGCACTTGGTGGGCTGGGGATAAAAAAAGAAAAGAGGAAGTGGAGCACATAGTGGGGATGGAAGAGTTAAGGGAGCGGGGAGTTAAATGTTATCAGAACACATTGATGCAATTCTCAAATAACAAAAAAGAAGTAGCTGTAGTTGAAGAAAATGCGTACCATCCCAAAAGAAGGGGATCCCTCTTACAGTTTGCAGGATGTGAGTGGATGCAGAACTGCTGTTGTAAGAGCTGACTTGTGGAAGTGCTAACACCATTATATAAAAGTAACCTGGGAGAAGGGGTGCTGGAGAGATGTGTCAGTGGGTCAGAACACTGACAGCTCTTCTAGAGGAGTCAGGTCCCTTCCCAGTACCCACAGGCCAGCTCACGTCTGTGACTCCAGTTCCAGAGCTCTGCTGCCCTCTTCTGGCCTTCTTGGGCACTGTACACACATGGTACACAGCCGCAGAGGCAAACACCAATATACAAAATCAACAAAACTAAAAAAAAAAAAAAAAAAAAAAAAAAAAAAAAAAAAAAACCACAAACACTCTTCTGATCTAAGATATACCTGATCTGCCCTTTAGTTTTTAGATAGCAATGAAAAAAATAAAAACATTATTCTCTGATGTTCATAACATAAATCTGTAAAATACCAAAATTTAAAACAAAAAACCAAACAAGTATAACTTCCAAACTGTACATGTACATAATGACAAAAAATATCCATTCTGTTAATTTGGCCCATATTCTGTAAAACACACCAAACTGTGCACCCCCACCCCAGCAAGGACTGAGGTCATGTGCACACACAGATGACAGGATCAAGCCCTCACAAGATAGTGAACACACAGGCCTCATTACATATTAAGACACCAGAAGAGTCAAGAACAAATCATCAAATGTGTGAACTCAGATCTCCCCTTTATAAACCTGATATACTGAATTGTGCTCTAAGTATATTTGTGTATGTTTTTTGAGAACTAGGATGTATGAAATTATGACAGTAAAAAGAGGATCTATTTCTTTTGTTTTACTGGAATGACTGTAGCCTACAGGAAAATCGTAAAAACTGTTGGATTCATGGAAGCAATTCAGTTTCCTCTGACGCGGAGCCCACGGTGACGATGGCAGGTCTCTGTGTCCCAGCAGCTGGTCTCCTTACATGGGCCTGGGTGGCAGCCGCTGCTTATACATGCCCGCCACAGCCTTGGCTGCACTGTAGATCATCTGCCGGCGAGACATGCCGGTGAAAGCCAGGTGCCAATCAGTCCGGCTGACGTTTAGCAAGCTCTTTTCCAGGACTTCGCCCACTGTTACCAGAAGGCCTGACCACCTCAGGTTGTAGTCCTGGGGAGTCAGGCTTTGTGCCTACAGAAAAAGGAAACTGCGTTACTTGTCATACACACTGACACGGCATTGCAACTCACTATGTTAGAAATGATAGCTCAAAGTCTCAACTCAGCTTATTTCTAATATAAATTATGACAAATACTCTAAAGCTCAGCTATGCTGCCACCAGCTGTATAAAGTGATACAGGTCAGAAGAGCCAAGCAACGCTACACACAACTACTGTGTTAATAATAGCTATCACTCTCTGTCCAAATATAAGCAGTCTCCTCACGTACTTCACGATTTTAGTGGTGCTGAGAATGAATAACGGGGCTGAGCGTGCGTCCAGGCTTGAAAGAACTCCACCTGCTCACAACACACACTGAGGGCTTAAATTCCAGTTCTACATCCAGGGTCACTTCATGTTAATAACAGGTTTGTCTAAAAGGATATTCTTATAGTCATAAAGTTCCAAGCAGAGAGAGACCGCATATTATGTCTCTAGCCCATTTAAGAAAGACTTTATTTAGTGTGTGGAGCGTGTCTGCAGAACTGGCTAATGTACCAATAAGTCAGTAGCTGTTCCCAAACAGCACCCGGGCTAGATCAGCACCCACCAGGGCTGGCACTCACCACTGTGGACCCAGCCTGTACCTCCTCCATGAAAGTCATTTGCTCATACACAGGACCGAAAGGCAAATGGATTCAAGTGCTCGATAGCCAGGGTTTTGTTTAGAGTGCTACGCACAGTCCAGAGAAAACCCATCTGCAGAATAGATCTGCACTGTGCACAGATCCCCAGCCAGCTGCTTCACAATCTCAGGAGGGGCTTTCTTTTCCCCTCAAAAAAATTTCTTAGGCTCAATTTAGTTATCTTAAGACAACTAAATTGGAACCACTACAGCCTATTCCAAGTCAAGAGTTACATCACATAGCCTCCTAGCAACCCTGACAGAAACAGTGCAGTGCTCTGTGCTACAAGCATTGCAGTGGGCTTCAAAGAGACATCAGGTCTTCAAAGACCCTGGGCCTGCCCCTCACACAGCTCAGGAGTCTCCTGAGGGTCTTTGCTGAAATGCAGTTCTGACTCAGAAGCTCAGCATAGGGGCTTGAAAGCTTCTATTTATTTTTTTTTTTTTTAGTCAAATTTGTAGGTGACACTTGTGATGTGGGTCAAAGGTGATACTTCTGAGTGATCTGATTGTTAAGAAAAACCCAGAGCAGCTGGGCTCTATGGGAAGAGAAAGAATAAGTTATACGATGACAGCACATACTGACAACTACAGTTTGTTGAAGAAATGATTTCTAAGTCCTTACACTATGAACCTGACCAGGCGCAGACATAAGACATTTCAGGACAGACCACGAGGCCACTGAAGAGTCCTGGTCAGTTGTGCTAAGGATGCTGAAGTGTAGGGAAGGAATCAGTTATCCTTAAAGAGCTAGTCACTGGAGATGGGCCATGCTGCAGTGGGTGTATAGACAACACAAACGGGACCTGGTGTATTGTTTTTCCTTTCTTTTCATCCTCTTTTGTGGGGGAGGCTATAAGGATGGGAGGGTGGACCTTGGAGAAATAAGAAGCCAGTGTGATCAGAGTACAGTGTGTGAAATTCCCAAACAATAAAACATTATGTTGGAAAAAAAACCAAAAAAACAAAGAAATGTAAACAGCTAGGAACAAAAGATATTTCAGTGCACACAACTATTTATCCTGGGAATTTTGAAACCATACAATAAAAATTGAACACATCAAAACGGAGTTGGCAGTGAGTTAGCGCTTTGGACATGTGCTTACATGTGAGCCTATTTCACTGTTTTGCAGCATGTCCAACTAGCCCTAAAAAGAAATGATTAAAACTGCTCAGACATCAAGCACAGGGGCCAAGAAAGCTTTTTTGAAAGAAGCAGGAACAGTCAAGATTTCAGGTTTTGAGTGCAGTATTCACCACTACTACTCCATTTTGTCCTTTTGGTACAAAAACAACTATCTGTAAACAGTTTGTAAGTAGACTGGCAGGTATGTGCAAGAAAGCAGGCAGTGGGCCAGAGATGCCATGTGTGCTGACCCCTGAACTACCTCTCCATCTACAATGTGGTGATGGGAGCCATTACAACTCTCTCAGTCGTCTGGATGCTTCAGCAGTAGACTGAAGATGGGCCTTGACTTTCCAGCACACACTTAAACTCCTCATCCCGCTTAGCTAGGACACTGTGACTGCTCGCTTGTCACGTCTCACCAATGCCTTAGCTCTGCTGAAGCCCTTTCTTCTTTTCTCTGTTCATATAAGCAACTACACAGCTGCTTTGAGAGCTCCTCTCCAGCTCTCCGGTCAGGACACAGTGCTCTGAGGTGTTCTGGGCTGGGTGGGGTTACCCACGAGTCCTATACCTGCCATGAGCAGTGTGGTGAGGCCTTACAGCACCTGTACACCATTCTGCCTCTGTCACTGACTCTCTGAGCATCATGAGAACCATTCGCCCTTTAGTGTTTGCATAACTCACTCACAATATTAGTCAGTGATCTATTACAGGGTGGCAGCTTTCCCTGTAGTGCCTCATGGAAATAATTAGTAATTAAGTCACATGAAACAGGTCAGGGACTCCTCAACTATTAAGGACAGCAATTTTAAATGGCTCCACTAACACTTCTGGAGCAACAGTGGTAAAACTTCTTCCTAGAAAACCAACTCTAGGTGGAATCTAGGTTTTATTAGCATAACAATGTGTACAGCACCAGCTTACAAGCCTCTGAGGGCCCTGCCTTCAGCTCAGAGTGATAGGAGGGTTTCCAAAACTCCAAGCATCTTTCTACACTGCAAAACATCTAGAAGGACTACTGGCTGCTTTTAGCAACTTTATGGCCATTCATTAAACTAAAATGCAGCTGTATACATGCATTTCCTCAGAGAATCCTAATGGTCCTCGCCCAGTCTCCAATGCCTATACACTCCAAATAATCTTTAAAAGAATCAGTTAAGAATACAGTGATCTCAATGACAGACACTTTCCATTTTGTTCCATTTGACATTTACAGAAGACACAGAAGTACAAATCCATTTAGAAACTGCCTGGCTACATGATTAGGCCCATTTTTCAGCCAGCAAATCTAAAGACAAATTCCTATCAACTCCACTTCTTTAAATTTCATTTTTATTTTATGTGCATGGTTACTTTGTCTGCCTATATGTGGGTGCACCACATGCGTGATGGGTGCTTGCAGAGGACACTGAATGCCCTGGAACTAGAGTCAGTGCCATGTGGGAGTAGCCAATGTTATTAACTGCTGAGCCAACTTTCCACCCTTATCCAAATTTTGTTTGTCATTTTGATTTTTTGAGACAAGGTCTCCCTGTAACTGACTGGCCTGGAACTAGCTCTGTAGACTAGGCTGGCCTTGAGCTCACAGAGACCAACCTGCATCTGCCTCCCAAGTGCTGGGATTAAAAGGTGTGTGTGCCACTGCACCTAGCTTTCATCTAGCTTTTAAATACTGACTTGTTACTAAAAATGAACAACTAAAGAGAATACTAGATCAAAGAGAAGAGAAAGAGACAAAATAGTGGCAATAAAGCAGAGATAAACCAGGGCTGGGGATATAGCTAAATTGGTAAAATGACTGTCCTATAAGACAAGGACCCAGCACCCACAAAAGAAAAGTCAACATAACAGCACCTGCCTGAAATCCCAGTGCAGGGCAAGTGGAGAGAGGAGCATGCCAGGTTTTCTATCCAGCAAGCCTCACCTAACTGGTCAGTGAGTTTCAGGTCTATGATAGACTTGTTTCAATAAAAAGCAAGCAGTGTGGACAGCAGCTGAGGAGGGGCACCAGGAGCTATGTATCCTCTTATTTCCATATATGCACACATACATATCCGCACCTGTATCCATCCACAGGCACACTGCAGATGAATAAACAGATTTAAAGGCCGATTTCCCTCTGATTTCAAGGCCGTGAGTATAACCATGAAAATAACAAAATGGCACAATCAGGATACCAACAAGCAAAAGGGGATTAACAGAGTCAGGGGTGTAATCCTCACAATAAATGCAGAGCTTAAGAAAAGGCAGGGAAAACCAACCTGCTGCACAAACTCCAACGGCACCGGTGTGGCTTGGGTAAATGTTTCCAGGCGGATGCCATGCACAGGATCCTCAACCACCAAGCAGCCGATGTCAAACCATCTGCAACAGAAATGTGGGTGGCACACTGTTTACCTGCTGCATAAAACAAGAGAGAAAAAGGAAAGCAAGTCCTACCTACTGTTCAGATCAAAGGATCACAGTTCTCAGAGAGAGAGAAAAAAATGGTTTTCTAGTTAGTTTGCAAATGGTCAATCCATAAATACAAAGATAAAATTACTCTATTGTCTTAATTCCAAGAAGAGAAAAGAAGAGAGTAGCAGAACGGGAAAGCTGAAGTTACTGACCATGGGAAATTTTCTTCTTGCTAAGATGGGGAGGGGGGGCTGTGAGAATGGGGAAATCAAATACACAGCTGATAAAACGTACTTATTTGAACATGTAACGAGTTCCTCATGAATGATATTTTTAAGTGATACTTGCTAAAATATGGGGAAATTTGTATTACCAAAACTCACCAGCAGACAGCCATCTAACAATGTCACTGCTAAATGGAAAGTAAGCTCGCTCAGAGGAAATAACTACGTGCGTGATCCTAATGAACATCCCTTCAAATCTCGTGTCTGAGCTACCCTCCAGGAGCTGGCCTTTAAAAATGTACTCATGAAATCAAGGTACTGTTCCCACTGAAAGATACTTACCTGGAGATTATAAAAACAAGGCAGTATAAACTCACTTAGGATAACTGGGGTTGCACCAGCATTCTAGCTACCACAATCATTAAGCAATATTGAAACAAATGTAAGCAGTAAGGGACTCTATGGTCAATGTCTCTATCTCTTAAAGAATAAGCAGCTTTAATAAGCACAAAGAACTACAAAATGAATAAGGAGATATATGGATATTTAAATACAGTAAGACAAAAAGCAGCGTTAATAAGCAACTGTGGAATATCAAAGTGGTACTTTGAAATGTCTCAGCATTCATATCTTAAAAAATGTTTCAACTTACAAACTTACAAACACTGAATAATATTTATTATTCTTGAGTACTAATCAAATTTTTATATTTTATTTTGACAATGTTTCTCGGTCAAGGAAATGGAGCCTCACTCTGCTAAGCCTGGGTTTGCCTCATTTTGCATGCTCTGGGCTCAGAGTCCATCAGAGTATGCACTGACTCAGCCAGAGGCGTGTGCCTCTGTATTCTGAGGAGCTGTCACCCAGGCACGAACATTGTCTCTCTACCACACTGATGAACACTCATCAGAACTCCAGTCAACCTCTGCTTTTGAGAGCACCACCTCCAGCAGACACTGCAACCTGGCACCTGCTTTCCCAGCCCCTCCTCTGTAAACCTGCAATCACTGCTACCGGCCCAACACCCAACACTTCAGTCCCTGAATCTGCTTGCTACAGGGACTTTCAGGTTTCCCTCTCTTGCAGAAGGTCCTTCAACAGGATCACAACTGTGGATGGGGAGGGAGGGATCTAAGCTGATCACTTCTGATCACTAGAGATCTCCATCTTCCAGTTCTGTGGATAAGGCAAGACTTGAGGAACACAGGCTGTGGCTCAAAGCAGTTACATTTCACAGAGCAGAAAAAAAGTTCTCACTACACTCAGAAGCCACAGGGAGACTGTCTGGCCTCACCAATCAATTCCCAACGAAGAAGCGTGCTTAACACGTTATGAGAACACTTTTGTACACTCAACACCAATCCAAGACTAATACCAAAATCTAGATCTATTCATCTCAGAATACTAACGCTGGCATTATTCCAGATGTGGAAATCAGACTAATTTTTACAACTTAGCATGGAAGAATAACAATACTAGAAAGGCACGAAGCAGGTTCTACTGCCACCATGACATTATTATAAATGTAAGTAGAATTCAACGAAGTATGTTTATTTATTATAGAATAACAGCATATCCAAAAAGGGTTTCCACTTTTTAAAAAATCTATTAAAAGCACAAAGACATAAAGTCCTCAAAAGCAAAGCTAACTTGTGATTTCTAGAGGGTTTTTTAAAGCTAACCACATAATACTATGTAACTCCAACCAGTTAACTACCATCAAGTCTTCTTGCCTGTGTTTTCCACTACGGTGAGTTACCACAGAAAGTGGTGTGCTTACCTACAGTGTTCAATTACACCCAAGCCAACGTGCACTAGGTCCTAGGTATCAAGTGGTTGTAAGCAGTCTTAGAAAGCAGGCCTGGCTCTGCACAGCCCAGTTATAGAAGAAAACTGAGGACACACTTGTCAGCTAAGCTCAGCATTCCACCATCACAGCAGACTTCTCACTCTGGCTTTGAAACAGGAGGCTCAGCGTGAACTCCACACACCTCTGTGTCGATTCCCTGGGAGCCCCACACCTCTTACTTGTCAGGCAGGAGCTCAGCAATGAAGTTTTCTACCGACACCGCGGTCTGCTTTTCGTGGATCACTCCAGACCTCCGCAGACTATCGATGCGTTCCTGGGCGCCCTAAGCAACAGCAGCACAAGTTGGAAACCGGTTTTAACAAACAACATTAATGCTACACATAACAACAGTTATATAATACACGCACATATTTAGCATACACACTGTACTGTTCAAACAACATAAAGGTATAGAGTAGCGATCCCAACCTGGTGGAGACCCCTTTGGGGCCCAACAACTCTTTCCCAGGGCTCACCTAGGACCACTGAAAACACAGATATTTACATTACAGTCCATAACAGCATCAAACTTACAGTTATGAAGTAACAAAAAAAATATTATGGATGTGGGTCACCACAACATGAGGTACTACTATATTAAAAGGTCACAGTATTGGGAAGGTTGAGAACCACTGGTTTAGAGTAAAAATGTCCAATGGAATTCCACTGATAGTAAGTTTATTGTACATTTTCCAAATTATTCCCTCATGCATTCTTGTGTTGTTTGCAATTAATTTAATGGATTACTGAAAAATTAAAATTTCTAATTGAGTATTCATATAAGAAAGCCTCATTTTTAAATGTTCATTTAGCAAGAGGTCATCTTTCAAAGTAAAATCTTCTCAGCCCTGGCATCTGCTTGGTCATTTGCTCTTGATTTGGGTTTGTGGCCAACCCCACAGTCAACATGTGCTTCCCCAGTCTAATTCCCTTTTAAATATACATGTAGAGACATAAAGACTAATAAAATATAAAAATGTACATGTGTATGTGGTATACTAAAGCTGACTCAACAAAATCATTGTCATTAATGAATCCAAACTGCGTTTGATAAAAGTGAGCAAATAACTCAAAGCTCAGAGCACACACACACACACACACACACACACACACACACACATTGAAGAGTAGAGAAGCTAAAGCCAGATTATGAGAGTGCATATGTACATGTCACACCAACACACCAACACACACACACACACAATTTCAAAAAAAAAAAACCTATACAAGAAAAAGCCTATTTTTAAGGACAGAAGAGTTAAGAGGAAAGAAGGAAGAAAAGAAGGAAGGAAGGAAAAAGGAAGAGAGGGAGGGAGGGAGGAAAGGAAAAAGGGAGAGAGGGAGGGAGGGAGAGAAGAAAGAAGGGAGGGAGAAAGGGATCAAGTGCTTAATTTCTATTCACACAATGGTTAAGAGACAAATGAAATAGAGAACTGTCAACTACATGAGAATGGACTCAACGGCCTAAGACTCAAGCTTGGAAGAAGAAGGCTAATAATATCATTCTACAGCAGAGTGAATGTCAGCTGTCAATTTCTGACCAATTCTATCTCCTACACCCAGCATTAGGCGTGAGCAAACAATGTGTTAAGTAAGACCCTGCCACATGACAAACCCAAACAACAGGAAAAGCCAGTATATAAACAGTGTAAGTACGGTCTCATCAACCTCCTAACACTGAAACAGGAGGTGTCTGCTGATTCTGAAAGAATACAGATGGCTTAATCCTTTACAATGGACACTGCAAATGTACCTAACTCAGTCATCCTACATCTGGATTAAAAAGGAGCTGAGATTTTATTTCAGTAAAAAACAGACTATTAGTGGGCTGCTCAGGGCCACCTCCCTGACCTTTGGACGTGCCTCTGAGCTGTGCCTTACAAAGCGTTCCACATGCCGTGCTTCCAGGGAACAAAGACGTGTCTGTCTAATTTTACCATCCTACAACACAAGACTTCATACTTCACGGGATTTAGGTGGTAATACAGACAACCGGTACCCACCAGGGGAAGGATAATCAGCTGGATGGACAAGTTTTGTTTGTGTATGGGTTTCACAAAAGAAAATGAAAGGGAGCTATCCCCAGCCTCTCTTCCACTGACTAGCATGTTAATTAAAGTAGCTTCTTTCAGAGTTTAAGACGTTTGAGAATCATTCCCTACCTATGTTTTGAGAAAGGAATTCTACTCTTATCAGTATAAGGGATCCACAATTAAGACGATTTTGAGGCACACGAATAATCTCCAGCTGAGCTGAGGCAGAAGAGCTCAGGACTTATGCTGTACCTGAAGCAACTTGGTTCAGACAGACAATATGATTGCACACATGGTCACAATGCTCACTGGCATGTACACGGTCACAAGGGTCACTGGTGTGCACATGGTCACAATGTTTACTGGCACTGCACACATCATCACAAGGCTCACTGTCATTGTGGACATGGTCTCCATGTCCACTGATGTTATTATCCACATTGTGATTTGTTCATTCCAAGCTTTTCAATAAGAATAACGACTGGCACAGAAGCTTCAGAAGCTTGCTAACTTAATTTCTGTTGAATTTACTGTCTTAAATAGTAATGTAGATTAAAGAAAAGTTAACTTTAGAAAGTCATTGATACCAGGTAAAATCCGGTAGGAGAGTTAAAACTTTTATAAGGAACAGTTCAATTTAAGAGTCAACACATTTTCTCTCATATGGCTCCTTTTTCTGGGGGCGGGGGGGGGTAGTCATATATTTGTAAATATTTCCATTTGGAGCCTATATTAAAAGTTGTAAAAATAACCCACATCTAAATTTGTAAAACAAAACCAGTAGCCAAAATAAATTGAGTCAAATGCAAATAAAATCCCAGTATAAACTGAACTACCAATTCATCTGTCAAGGTTTTTCTTAGGGAAAAACCCACATCAGTCTCTCACATACAATGCCAACCTACTGCAAATACTACTGTGTATCTGACCTTATAAAGTACTCAGACCTAGCGCTTAGACACTATAGTGAAGAGCAGACTCCACGTGGGCAGATAGTGCAATTCCTTTTCTTTGGATGTCTAAAAGTGCAACATTTTCCCACTTCACTTCCTAACTAATACAGTAGCCCCTTTCTCATGTTTCCAGAGACAGACTCACACCTGAGGACTGCTGCCTTTCTGAGCACATCCCACCCAGCATCCACAGGTAAGCTCTGACCTCCCAGAGACAGCTAACCACTGTGAGGGAATCTATAAAGCCACTTGCCACTCTGTCACAAAGTAATGCCAGCACATATTTGCATTACAGCCTTTCCTTAAGTCTCCATTGTCAAATACACTATTTCTATTTTAAAAGTCCTGATGTCTTCTGGCCCAAATCTACAAATTTTCATTTGCAAAAGCAATTTTGAAATCTTGACAAGCAGAGACTCAGTTCAGGCAAGAGATCTGTCCCCACCTTTCACATGGAACTTGTCTATATAATACTCGTGATTTATCTGACGGTTTACAATTATGATGGCTACATATCTACTTTCTCTGGTTTACCACTTTCCATTTCTAGGTTAGATGGGTCACAAGCCCTAAAGATAGCAATTAGCTTTACTATATGGGATAAAGACCTTTTTATAAATGTACACTAGTGTCAACATCAAAGGACACTCATCAAGTACGAACAGACACATGTAAAGTAAATGTGGTTTGGTGCAATGTTCTGTGGAAGCACATACCACTGTGAATAAAAACTGTAATATGATTTGCATTATAAATAACACATTGCATTCAGATATAGGTAACTATTGTCTGATACCCCCAAATTCAGAGAATGGAGAGACACAGTGAATGAGATGCACTCACCTATTTAAATAAATTCTAACTATAATTGAAAAACACCTGAAATTTGTGTAACAAAACCTATTAGAATTAAAATACTCTAGCATCAATGTAATATTGTATTTAATTACTAATTATAATCAATACGCCAGACTTTTCTCCAATTTCCCTCATTCTAATAAATTCTAAATGAATACAAGGAAAAACTCTGTATGCTTGCTTCATGAGGTAACAGTAAAATTGAACCATTACATGCTCTTTTATCCAGTTTAAAAATGTAAATATAGTTGATCTTCAATAATTCTAGAATCTGCACTGCTGAATTTGACTATTTATTAAAATATAATGGTAATTTCAACATCAGACGTGCACAAAAATACAAAAACATTTATGCTGTCTGTCCTGTACATCTCCAGCCAAGTCACACAAATACCCCTATCTTCTTGTTTAAGTTCTCATGTTGTAAACAAGTAGGTGCTGCTATATTCAGTGCCACATTGTACATTGATATGTTGTTAAAATATGCAACCATTCCAAATGGCTCCAAGGACAGTGCTGTCTGATGTTCCATGTTTCACAGCACAGGAGGGCTATGAAATACTTCAGAAGAAAGACATGTATGTGCTAAATAAACCGCATCCAATCCAGAGTTACAGGAATGCTGGCTTTGACTTTATTATAAATTACGTGTGTGTGTGTGTGTGTGTGTGTATACCAATATCTGTTTGTACATATAGAGCTTTAGCTAAACAGAATCAAACATTAAAAAAAAAAAAACCAAACTTCTATGTTGACAGGCTAGTGGCCAGGGGCTTACAGAGATCTAATCCTTTATCCCTCTGGTAAGAAGAATATCATATTCACTGAGAGTATGTAGCAACCTCACACACACACACACACACACACACACACACACACACACAAAGAGAAAGAAAAAGAAAAGAAAATTCCCCCCAAAACAAACAAACAAGCCAACCAACCATCCAGCAAACTTAAGTCTGTCTTGCAAACAAGAATGAATGACAGAACAGAAACAAGCAGGAGGAGACTCTCCAGGTGGTGCCAGCCTTTCTCCTCTGAGAAACGCATGGATGGGGCTGCCACTGATGGAGATGAAGAGGAAAGAGCAAGTATAAAGAAAAAGAAAAAGTTCCACTGTGGACACAGTGAGCTTGGGATACTCAAGTGATGTTGTCAAAAAGGCAACTTCATGTAAATTAAGAAATCATAATAGTCTCAGCGGCAATAAAAAGCTGTAAGATGCTGGCTAAGGCCAGGGATGGCAAGAGATCAGGAAAGGAGAGCCTGGACACAGAGACCAAGAGGAAGGTGGGGAGAAAAAGAGGAGCCAGCATAGGAAGCGCAAAAGCAGAGCGCCATCAACCAACTCCAAAGAAAGCCAGGTGTGCACCCAAGAAGCCACAGGGGAGATGAAGGACAGAAGCGTCAGTCAGGCACAGCGGTGCACGCCTATAACACAGGACTCGGAGGGAGAAGTGAAGGACAGAAGCATCAGTCAGGCACAGCGGTGCACGCCTACACAGGACTCGGAGGGAGAAGTGAAGGACAGAAGTGTAAGTCAGGCACAGCGGTGCACGCCTATAACACAGGACTCGGAGGGAGAAGTGGGACCAGGAATTCAAGGCCAGTGAGATGCCACAGTGAGTCTGAGGCCAGCTTGGCTACAGGAAGCCCATCTAGACAGCAGAGAGGACCTGCTGGCAAGCAAATAAAACAGCCAGCCTAGGGGCTGCAAGTGCAGACATGTGGCTAAGCAGCTGGGAAATTAGAGTTAGAGAAAAATGTTCAGAATTCTTGCAGTTTTGCTGCAAAAGGAAACAGCATGCTAGAAAGATACAGGGGAAGTGAGGTCAAAGACTTGCTAGGATTTCCCTTCGCTTGCTTTCTGACAGGAAATGTTTAAGGTGCCGGCAACTTCATTTGCTCCTGCATGATTGTGTCCTTATAAAACTACAACAGAGAGTATGTAAGTGTGTTCACACATTCATGTATATGTGCATCTGCATGTGTGTGTGTACGAGAGAGAAAGAATGAGAGTGAGAGTGTGCGTGTGTATGTATGAGAGGGAGAGAGGGAGGGAGGGAGGGAAGGAGGGAGAGAGAGAGAGAGAGAGAGAGAGAGAGAGAGAGAGAGAGAGAGAGAGAGAGAGAATGAGAATATGAATACTGGGATCCAACAGATATTACAATTTCAGTAAGTGACTTGAAAATCAATACTAAATTATGAAGATTCCTTTCAAGGGTATCCACTCTTCCCGTATTTTAATGTGACTGCTTCCCTGATGAGTGTTCACCAGTGTGATAGACACTGCTTTTCTCCTCCAATAATTGCTCTATTAAAACTCCTTTATATCTTCATCACATTACTGTGTTGTCTAATGACAATGCTGGTATTTCAGTATATAAATACTCAGTACTTCCACACAGACCGCAGGACCGTTACTGTGGTAACGGAATAGCTTTTATTACTCACCTTTAATCCAGCTGCATACCCTACTGGCTGTGGGGCGATATTGGACTGTCCAGCTTCCCCAACAACCACAGCCAAGCCAAAGACCTCCTGGAAGGCATCTCGGACAGCAGACACTTTTACTTCTTTATTTGAGGTTACAACAATATCCAGTTCACCTCCAGATTCTATTAAAAAAAAAAGAAAAAGAAAGAAAGAAATTTTATTCCAATTCTAAGCAGTAACTTTCTAGTAATTACCACCACACTGTGTTGGTTTGAATAGAAATGGCCCCCACAGACTCATATGTTTGAATGCTTGACCCATCAGGAGTGACACTATTAGGAGGTGTGGCCATGTTGGAGTAGGTGTGGCCTTGTAGAAGCATGTCACTGTGGGGAAAGACTTTGAGGTCTCCTAAGCTTATACTACACCCAGTATGGTAAACAGTCTCCTGCTGCTGCCTGTGGATGAAGATGTAGAACTCTCAGCTCTTTCTTCAGCACCATGCCTGTCTGCATACTGCCATGCTTGCTAGCATGCTGATAATGGACTGAACATCTGAAACTAAGCCAGCCCCAATTAAATGTTGTCCTTTATAAGAGTTGCCTTGGTCATGTAGTATTAAAACTTTACAGTATTAAAACTCTAAGAAGCATGGCATAGGCTCACACTGTATTTACTAATTGTTACAAACCTCTTATGCATGAGACAGGATGACGGAGCTTCACCCACCATAACACAGCTGCTAGGTACTACTGTCAGGACTCAAACCCAGGTTGGTGGGACACGAATCCTCCTTCTGTCAAATCATCTGATACAACCACACATTTCCCACCCTCTCACTCAAGTATACTATTCCAACCTGTGCTTAGAACCAGACTGCCAACTTCTCTTGAGTTTTAAGGATGGGATCTCAGCACCTTATCTGAAGTCTTACTTGAAAGCTGAGGCTGCCACACACCTCCTCCAGGCTCTGAGTTACCTGTGGTACTCGGTGAAGAGCACAGTTCTTCAGTACTCTAAGAAAGCTCCAGAACACATTATATCCGTCTGAGGCACCACCTTCTGCAGGCACGCAGTGGTGGGTGATGGTGCCAGTAGGAGGGACACCAAAGGCTGAGGGCCATGCTTTCTCATTCACCAGCTTCACTATGTTGAGGAAGATGGTTTCTTTGTAGGAAAAAGACCTGCTTGCCCAATGGGCTTGCTCGACGAACAAGAGTTCTAACATAGTATACCCAACAGAACATCAAGACCTACAAAAATGCTCATTCCTTTACTTAAAATATGTACACAAAAAAGAAAAAATATAATTTAGTAAGTCTCTTCAGATACATTGGTATGAATACATGAATATGAAATTTAAGAAATGTGGTAAAGTCAAATGTTTTGAATAGTTACTAATACAGAAAATTATTTGAAATTTTATGTTTGTTTGTATTTTGTTTTGTATTTTGTTGTATTTTTTGTACTTTGTTGATTTTTGAGATCATGAACTCACTATGTTCCTCAGGGTAGGCTGTTACATCCCACTTTGCAAGTGCTAGGATTACAGACACGTGCAGCTATACATGGCTCCTTGATTATCTCCTAATTCAATTCCCACTACACAGGAAGCAAAGTAGATATGTACAGATATAGATGAATGACACATGTATATGTAAATTCAACTGTGCTCCAGCCCAGTTGCATGACCTAACATAATAACGTATGCTTTTTTAAACCCAGGTTCCTTACCCCAAACAACAGCACTGTTGTGAGCATCGGTGTCTAGCAGAACAAGCACTTGAAAATGTTTATTATCTCTATAGGTCTGACCAGTGGACACAAATTAGACAGGAAACCACCAACAGAGTCAGGACAAGCTCTTGGCTTTTTATTGCCACTAAAGGCTTCTGCTCAAGTACCGACTACACAGCTCCAACTTGCAAGGAAGGTCTAACAGCTTAGTAACTATTATTAACTATAGGTTTATTCTACAGCTATTCCATATTTGTTTATATACTGGAAATGTACATAAAAATTAAAGAACAGTATGCCTGTGTCAACTGTCTGAGGTTTTTTTGAGGAGGGTTCGAAAGCAGCTAAAATTTTTTTCCTTGCAAACTTAGTAATCAAGGTTTATTAATTGCTAGAGTAGGTTTGCCTAAAAAACTTATTCCTGATTAAGCACAATAATGTGACTAAATAGATAACTAGAAAAATATGCCAAAACCAAGTGTAAACAAAGTATCACTTTAAAACTAACTGAATAAAGAAAAATTCCTATAAACCACTAAAAAATTACCATCAAAACTCACAATCCACATTGTTGTCACTGTGGAGCTTTAAAACTTACATAACGATAACTAAGAAAAAGATAAATCAGTTACACCCAAAACGAAGACAGAGAATAGATTTGAACTAAGCACACAGGAAGAAGTTCTTAAAAGTTACGTGGCTAGGGGACATGAACTGAAAGTACCCTTTGCGTGTGACACTGAGGAACACATTAGAGACATGTCACTGTACTGATCTCACTCGTGTACATACTGATATATGGAGCCATGCCAGGATCCAGCGTCGTGATCATGCTTTCTACAGAATGCTTGGTCTTATCCAGGACAGATTTCACCATAGGATTTCCAGCCACGCCCTGCACAAAGTAAGATGCAAACATACATTTCAGCCAAAGAACATCTTGACTTTCCTAAGTGTGAAGAACTTTTTAAAACTTTATTTTGATAATTTCATAACACGCAAACAATTAAGTCTGATCACACTACCCTGATTTCCCTCTCCAATTTTCACCATGTCCAACACACCCCCCAACTTCATGTCTTGCCTTTGATAACCAACTAAGCCTGGTTAGTACTGTTCATATGTGCATAGATGTGGGCCATTCACCCGAGCACAGGAAGCCTAAAAAAGAGCCCTTCTCCCTCTTGTTTTATGTGTCAACTTAAGACAAGCTAGAGTCCTCAGAGAGGAAGGAGCCTCAGCTGAGGAAATATCTCCATGAGATCCATCTGTAAGGCATTTTTTCAGTTAGTGATCAATGGGGGAAGGCCCAGCCCATTGTGGATGGTGCAATCCCAGGGCTGCTGGCCCTGGGTTCTGTAAGAAACCAGGCTGATGGCCTCTGCATCAGGCCCTGCCTCCAGGTTCCAGCCTTACTTGAGTTCCTATCTTGACTTCCTCCAGTGATGGACTATGATCTGGAAGTGTAAGCCAAATAACATTTTCTCCCCACTTTGATTTTTTATCATAGTGTTTTGTCGAAGCAATAGAAACCCTGACTAAGACGTCCAGCAACTGTCTACTGACAATAGTTCCTCACTAAGGAGCAAACAGTTATAAAAAGAGCCAACTGTACCTTAAAAGAGATGCTTGTTAAACAAAAAGGGACAGTAAAACCCTCAGGGACAGACTAAATAATGCTTT